>NW_028084642.1:0-674 GCF_014824575.4 Sturnira hondurensis | reverse complement strand
TGCTTTTCCTCAAGAAGGAGGGAGAGTGTAGAGCGGATGGAAGCCACACCATGCTCCAGGGCAATGGCTTTGGAACCAGGGACTCTGGCTAGAATCCCAGCTTTGTTACTTCCTAGATGTATGGCTACCAGTTGTTATTTATATTTTGAGCTTCCATTTTCCTCTTCTAATAAGAAGGTACTAATAGCTGCTTGATGGAACTTTTGTGAAGACAAAACAAGATGATACATGTGTGATTCATTTGCCCCATCCCTGGGTAGAGTGTTTATTTTGGCCAGTGTGTCAAATTTGAAGTAGAACTTGGCTGCTTACATTATTAGAAAGAACCTAATTCCAAAAGATTATTGAACAATGTGTGCTTTACTGAGCAATTTTAGGGAAAGTTTGAGGTGGGCATTCACATGGCACAAGATACACCATGTCACTACCAACTGTGCAATTAGTAGGTAGCGACTGGTAATTGTAACACTGTATCTACACACCTCATCTTCCTTTTAGCAACAGAAGTCTCCAAGTTTTAGCCTAGAATGTGGCTGCCCAGCAGGAGATGACATATTTTGGCCTCTCTCTCTTTCAGGGGTGACCAAGTAGCCAAGTCACGAAGGGTATGAACTACAGTGGTGTGTGTACTGCCCAGTTGTCTTCTCATACTTAAAGCTGCTTGACCTGGCTTC
>NW_028084641.1:0-1891 GCF_014824575.4 Sturnira hondurensis | reverse complement strand
TCATATGATAAGAGTCTGAGCAGAAAATGAGTTTGTCTCCCAAAGTTTCTGCAACCCCCTTACCTGACAAATACTGACTCAGACTAAGGCCTCAGATATCTTTGAAATGTTATCTACTATTTGATCCTTGCCGCCTGTATTGCTGTGTATTACAACCCAATCAAAGGTGTTGAGGAGGGGGCTCTGGGACTTTCTCCTCTGAGAGATTGGCCACCTCTCCTCCCCAAGTAAATCATATCTTATTAGTGTTACTTTCATCTGTGGTGGACGGGGGGAGTTACTGCAAAGTCTCCCCCACAGTTAGAAATAGTAACTAATAGAAACAGGAAAAGGCACTTATTAGAACATGAATGGATAAGGAGTTGTAATTTAGGATTTTAGTGGATATTGAGCAGAGAGCATTTGTACTGATTTAAATATGTAAAACTTGTACATTTGCAGTGAACAGCAGTATTTTTGGTATTTGGTATAAGTTAATGTTTTTGTTTTTTTTTGCTTTACACCATTTTGGCTTATGAAAGATTTTATAAGGATGTTCTACTTGTGATATCAGGAAAAGCTTATATTTTCCTTCTTTTTTTGCCAGCTAGTGATTTATCTTGGCTTAGCTATGCCTACTTATATCATCACCACCTTTAAAAAATAAAATTGAGTTAAATTTACATTGGTGATAGTATCAAAAATGTATGATACTGTTTCCTTTAATAGAAGAACTTAGGTACCAAGCTTGGGAATAAGTTAACCACCAAGAGAAAGAGCCTAGAAAAATCAAGAGAAGATATTCACCAGATCCCAATTTTGTCCATAACTATTCTAATCTTTTACACAAAATTTTGCCACTATCCATACCATTAATTTCTTTTGTAAATTCAAATGGTATTCAAATTGGTGAGTTGAAAGACTCACACTAGTGGAAAATATGAGAAGTGTGCAAATACAAAATAATTAAATATTTCAGATTTTCTAGATAATAGAGCCTAGGGCAAAAGTTTCCATGCTCTAACAACAAAAAATATGGCATCAGAAGGAACGTTAAAAGAAAATGAGACAGGGAAATAGAAAGAGCCAACACAAAAAGGGAATATTAGTTCTTAATAACCCTAGCTGATGGCTCGGCCTCTCCAGAAAGCCCTAATAAAAGTGCCATATCTCATGAATATTCATGATAGTAAGCACAGAGAATAAGTTTCAGCCTTGCTTTTTCTTAGGCTCCATTCCCCATTGGTCAGGGGGGAACAATCAGGTCAGGTCTTAACAATCTATATATTCAGGATGAGTTATCTGGCCTACCTCTTAAGCTTTGGGCACATCAGGGGTTCTGTGTATCCATACTGGTTAGCAGACAGATGCAGTTGTTTCTACCCATCGGTCACCCTAATGTGTGAGACCCTTGCTCTGTGATGGTGGCAACAGTTGCTGCAGATATGTTAGCCCGAACCATATCCAGGTCCATTTTGGAGCACGATAGTATTCAAAGTGTAAAGTAAAGGAAGTAGGTGAGGTTAAGTATATCTTTGGTGGCACATAATTTAATAAAGGCCATTTCTTGTGCCATTTTTCTATGGTTGAATTATGTAGGAAAAAGAGTTGCCTTCACTTGCTGGAAAGTGTGCATCCAGTCAATCAAAGTCATTAACAGCATGGATGGAACTGGAAAGCATTATGCTGAGTGAAATAAGCCAGGTGGTGAAGGACAAATACCATATGATCTCACCTTTAACAAGAAGCTAAACAACAAAACAAATAAGCAAGCAAAATATAACCAAAGACACTGAAATAGAGAACAGGGGAACAGTGACCAGAGGGGAGAGGGGAGGGAATTTCAGGGGAAATAGGGAAGGGATTTAGAGGAACAAATATAAAGGCTACATGGACAACAACTAAAAAGGGT
>NW_028084640.1:0-767 GCF_014824575.4 Sturnira hondurensis | reverse complement strand
CAGATGTGATGGAAATAGCAAGAGACCAAGAATTAGAAGTGGAGCCTAAAGACGTGACTGACTTGCTGCAATCTCAGGATAAATTTTAACAGGTGAAGAGTTGCTACTTATGGATGAGCAAAGGAAGTGATTTCTTGAAATAGAATCTACTCCTCAAAGATGCTGCTTAGACTGTTGACACGACAACAAAGCATTTAAAATGTTACATGAACTTAGTTGAGCAAGTCATGGCAGGGTTCGAGAGGACTGACCCCAGTTTTGAAAGTCCTATGGTGGGTAAAATGCTATCAGACAGCAAATGCTACAGAGAAAGTGTTCTTGAAAGGAAAAGTCCATTGATGTGACAAACCTCACTGTTGTCACATTTTAAGAAATTGCCACGGACACCCCAACCCTCAGCAACCAGCACTCTGGTCAGTCAGCAGCCATCAACATGGAAGCAAGTTCCTCCATCAGCTAAAAGATCATGACTCAGCGAAGGCTCAGATGATGGTTAGCATTTTAAACCAGTATTTCTAAATTAGGCTACTTTTTTTAGACATAATGCTATTGCATACTTAATAGACTACAGTTTGGTGTAAATATATCTTTTGTATGCTCTAGGAAACTAAAGAAAACTGTATAACTCACTTGATTTCAGTTGTCTGGAACCAAACCTGCAATATCTGAGAGGTGTGTTTGCCTTTGTGCAGCAGGGTACCTACAAAGCTAAGCTTTTCTTTGCTGAAACAGAAAAAGTCAAGTTTTGGTCAGTTGGGGGTGGGTGT
>NW_028084639.1:0-627 GCF_014824575.4 Sturnira hondurensis | reverse complement strand
GCAAGAACTAGCAGCTGATCTGGGGATTCCAAAAATCGCTGTGTCTTAAATATTTTTTTTATTTTAATTATTGTTCAAGTACAGTTTTCTGTCCTCTACTCCCATCCCAGCCCCCCACCCTCCCCACTTCCCTCTCACTTGCACCCCTCACTTAGTTTTTTGTCCATGTGCCCTTTATTCTTGTACCTATCAATGCTTCCCCTTTTCTCCTGAAATTCCCTCCCCTCTCCCTTCTGATCTCTGTCAGCCTGGTGTCTAATTCAGTGTCTTTGGTTGTATTTTGCTTCTTTGTTTGTTTTGTTGGTTAGGTTCCTGTTAAAGGTGAGATCATATGGTATTTGTCTTTCTCCCTTCTTGATCAGCACTTAGTCAGCCTCCAAGGCACTCTCCCCAGTACTAGCCTGGCGCTTCTCCCTGGGCTTTTGGTGTGGGCTCCTAGCCTTCTGCAGAGCACATTCTCCCCAGGTAGCAAGTGCATGCCCAGCGAGGCAGTCTCCAGTCCCACACTTAGGTTGCACACTCTTCCCAGGGCTACAGGAATGCACGCTCAGGCTTAGGCTTCTACACCACCTCCAAGTGCTGTCCCACTGGCTTGAAAGGAGGCCTGAGTGACTGCTGCAGGAGAAT
>NW_028084638.1:0-950 GCF_014824575.4 Sturnira hondurensis | reverse complement strand
GGGGAGAATGGTGGGGGAGGGAGTGTGCGGGTAGAGGGGAATGAAGGGGGGGAATAGAACAACTGTAATGGTATAATCAATAAAATATATTTTTTTAAAAAAAGGTCAAGCATGTCAGAGAAAACAGAGGTCAGGAGAAGGTGGTTGATAAAAGGCTCATTGGACTTGACCCTGGGTTCTTGATGACCTTTAAGAAAATGTTATCCAGCCATGGTGAGGTAGCTCAGTTGTTTAGAGCATTGTCCTCATATGCCAAGGCTGTGGGTTCAACCCCTGGTCAGGGCACACACAAGATTCAACCAATGAGTGCATCAATAAGTGGAACAACCTCCCTCTCTCTCTCCCTCTCTCTCCGTCTCTCTCACACACATACACACACCAATTAAAAAAATAAGAAAAGAAAAGTGTTATCTGTAGAGCAGTGGGCAGCTCATGGAGGGGAAGAACCCAAGAGGACGGGAGAGCTTGAGGTGACCAGACCCCAGCCCGGCGCAGAAAGCAGTATTCAGGTAAGAACTTGCTGAGGACGGGGAAGCGGTGGGTGTATTTGTAAGCCAGCCAGAGCAAGGGAATGGGAGAGTTCATTAATAAAGCTACTGAGGAGGCAGGAAAGAGCTGTGCATCCCGACCCTGGGCTCAGAAGAAAGAGCCCATTTGCACCAACCCAGGAACCTTCTCCAGAACGCTCCTTTCTTCCCGGCACCTCATCCCTAGGCTGGTTCCTAACCGGCATGGACTTACCCAAGGAGCTGACCTGGTGATACCAAGATGGTAAACTAAAAAAAAAAAAACCAAACAAACCAGGCAAGGAATTTAAGGATGCTGTGACTGAATGGAATTAAACAGGTTTCTTTAAAGCCAAAACTTCTTGGATCCTTGATGGCAATGGACAACCTTAAATTCCACGAGGAAGGTAAAGAATTCTGAGTTCTGGTCATGGGGACCACAGA
>NW_028084637.1:0-509 GCF_014824575.4 Sturnira hondurensis | reverse complement strand
AGGGTCCAGAGGGGAGAGGGGAGAGAATCATAGGGGAAAAGGGAATGGACTGACATGAACAAGTATAAAGGACACATGGACAATAACTAAGGGTGGGGGGTGGAAATGGGAGGGAGGCGGGGAGCATGGGGTGGGGGCGGGCAGGGTTGGGAATATAAGACAGAAACCTGTACGTGAACAAGAATTAAATAAAAATTATATTAAAAAATAAATAATAAATAAATAAATAAATAAAAAAGAAATTATGCTTTGAAGAGAAAAAAATTGTGAAATGATATCTGCAGTGGTCTGGTGGAACGAGAGATTGTTGTTGCATTATTTATATTTTTTCATTGAAGTTATCATGGCATATGTTTATTCTGATGGCAATGCTCTATTTTGGGGGAAAACTGATGACTGAGGAATGAAGGGCTAACAGAAGTGACTTTGTCCTTGAAAGGTGAGAGGTAACAGAATTGGCCTTTGATGGGAACTGGGACATTTCTCTTTCTCTCTCTTTTTAAACAGGA
>NW_028084636.1:0-3088 GCF_014824575.4 Sturnira hondurensis | reverse complement strand
TTAAATGGGTGAATAGTGCGGTATGAGTTTTGTATCTCAATAAAACCCTTTTGAAAAAGGGAGAATGTAGGAAGACCCTAAGAGCCTATGGTTGAGCTCTTCAGCGTTCCCCACCAAGCCACCCCCCTCCTGGCTCTGAGATCTCGTCTGTCACCCAGGCACCTGGTGCCCACCTAGTTGGTCATCAGTTGGTCAGGTGGGGCCTGCCTCTCAGCCAATCAGGATCATCGGCAGTGGTTCCATGTAGACAGAAGCAGTTAAACTGACAACGCCTTCACCAGGCACTTTGGGTTCTCCATGAGTCAGGGCTGCCTGCTGACCCAGGCCGTCAGTCAGGAGGGCAGCTAGCTGCCAGATGGTTCCCAGTCGGGTAAGTGGCACGTGATCAGCAGGTCAGGCCACACAGGGACAAAGTGTGAGCCTGTGCAAGGGGCCCGAAGAAGTCCAAACACCTGGTGGCTCATGGGCGGGCAGGGGAGCTCGGGGGGATGGAGAAGGCCACCATCTGCCTGGTAAGAGGTTCAGGGCACCCCTCCTGGCTCAGGTGGTCCCCAGGGGCTGCACTGCCTCTCCTGGCCTGAGGGCAGGTCTCTGGCAGAGCAGACTGGGGACAGCCTGGGGACCTGGGGACAGAGAGGAGCAGCTCTGGGCACAAGGACTAGGAGAGGATCCCGGGATCTGAGCTGTCAGGTGGAGAGGGGCTGCCTGTCCCCTGGGGAGGGAGAAGGGCACCCACCATGGTTCACACTGGAGATCAAGGTCTGAACCTGGATTCTGGTTCTACCCAGTCCCTGCTGGGGCACAGAGGAAGGGGCCATGGGAGTGGCAGTCCAGTGGGGAGGGACCTGGTGCCCAACTCTTCAGGACTTAAGTGTGCCCACCTGCTGCCCCCCCAGATCCTGTCCTTGGAGGCTGTGCTCCAGGGGCCTCAATACACTGGGCCACATCCCAGTTCTGACATGACAACAAAGCTACCCTCTGCAGGTGATGTCCCCCTGTGTGCCTCTGTTTCCCTGAATTTTAGTGCCGGGGACAGACACTCCATGGGGTGATCACAGACACTCCTTCTGCTCTAGAAGCAGTTCCCTGGGGAACCGCCCCCTCCTGTGACCCATCCAGGGCTGGTGTGGGCCCAGGAAGATGCTACTTCTTCCCTTACAACCTGAGGCACTGTCACCTCCCAGTGACTGGTGAGAGACCAGACTCAGACAGGTTCCCATGGCTTCCCCCTATTCCTGGGAGTCAGCCAGATGCCCTGTTGTGCTTTGGTTTTTGAGTTACCAGAGGAAATGTTACCACTTGTAAGTGTCATCATCATTCCTTTCACTTGAAAGAAACCTACGGGTTTGGAGTGTTTGGTGGGGAAACGCCCCCCAGCAGCTCCAGGAGCCCAGGTGATCGGAGAGGCAGAATTCGAGAATCTCTGGGGTAAGTAATAATTGGGTGTGGGAGGGGATGAGGCTCTGTGGGTACAGGAAGGAGATGAAGATGAGGCCCCAGGCCGATGTCCAATTCTCGATGCCTCCCTGTCCAGCCCTCGCAGCAGCCCTGCACTTGCCATGGGAATGGCCCACGCAGAGAGGCCAGGACCCTGATGCTGGAAAGTGAGCTCTGAGCCAGACAACTGGGTTCCAACACCAGCTGCCTCATTATGAACTCTCTGGCCTCGGGCACCTATGACTCCTCTCTGGGTTTCCACTTCTTCACCTGTAAGCAGGGGTGGGGATGGCATCTCCCAGTGGGAATGAGTCAGGATCTGGAGTGAATCAATGAGATAGGTCTCAAGTGCTGCCTGGCCTCTGGGAACACCACACACACGTCAGAGGGCGATGAGAACTCAACCGAGAGTCCCGTTAGCAGCACAGACACATGCTGCTCCGTGCTGACCTGGGAGCCATCCCTGGACATGGAGCCACTGGGCTCTGTCCTCTGTGCACAGAGATCCACTGAAATGCCTTTGGGAACCAACGGTGACAGGAAACCGGGACTCAAATCAACAGTTTGGACCAGGAGGAAGAAATAAATGTTCAACCAGAACAGCATGAAGAAACAAGGATTCAAAAAAATGAGGAGAGTCTTAGGAAATTTAATAACTTTAAATGTTCCAACATCTGAATTGTAGGGTATAGGGGTGCCAGAAGGAGAAGAGGAAGAGCAAGAAATAAAAAATTTATTTGAAAACATAATGAAGGAGAACTTCCCTAATCTGGCAAAGGAAATAGACTTTCAGGAAGTCCAGGAAGCTCAGACAGTCTCAAAGAAGTTGGACCCAAGGACGCACACACCAAGGCTGTAATTACATTACCCAAGATTAAACATAAGGAGAAAATCTTAAAAGCAGCAAGAGAAAAGGAGACAGTTACCTACAAAGGAGTTCCCATAAGACTATCAGCTGATATTTCAAAAGAAACCTTGCAGGCAAAAAGTGGTTGGAAAGAAGTATTCCAACTCATGAAAGATAAAGCCCCACATCCAAGATTGCTCTACCCAGCAAAGCTATCACTTAGAATGGAAGGGCAGATAAAGTGCCTCCCAGATAAGGTCAAGTTCAAGGAGTTCGTCATCATGAAGCCCTTGTTATACGAAATGTTAAAAGGTTTATCTAAGAAAAAGAAGATAAAAAATATGAACAGTAAAATGACAACAAACTCACAACGATCAACAACCAAACCTGAAACAAAAACAAACTAAGCAAACAACTAGAACAGGAACAGAAATGGAGATCACATGGAGGGTTATCAGTGAGGATGGGGAGAATGGAGGAAAAGGTACAGGGATAAGTAGCATAAATAGTAGGCAGAAAATAGACGGGGGAGGTTAAGAATAGTATAGGAAATGTAGAAGCCAAAAAACTTACATGTGTGACCCATGGACATGAACTGAAGCAGAAGGGAATGCAGCTGGGAGGGGGTGTGCAGGGTGGAGAGTATGTGGGGGGTGGGGAATGGGGCAACTGTAATAGCATAATCAATAAAATATATTTTTAAAAAAGAATTACTTTCCTAAAAGGCAAAAAAGAAATGTCTTTGGGCAGAATGGGGAAAGAAGGGACTGTGGCCACAACCAGGTTGGCCAGGGGCCCCTTGGT
>NW_028084635.1:0-1289 GCF_014824575.4 Sturnira hondurensis | reverse complement strand
CAGCCTTGCCCAACAGCTCTTGGCAGTGGCAGTGAGGGACCCCTGCCCAGCCTTGGTCACTCAGCTTCCCGAAGCCAGCCTCGTCATTCCCTAGTGGGGCCACAGTGCTACTGGGGCGCCCATTCTCATCATAGAATCATGTCCGATCCCTGACTCCTCTGTCCTTCTGGAGACTAAGCACCTAGCCTCTACTGTGTGCCCTTCGTGTTGGCAGCTTCACGTAGTTCTGCTAGTTCATCTGAGAACTCCATGTTTACTGTTGTAGTTGCCCAGTATCCTTGTACCCATCGTATTGTATGAAAGTTACTATCGTATAATATTCACGATGCCTCCACTGTTCTGGGGGTACTTGAGGGAAGGGGTGTGGGGGATGCTGGTACCACTGTGCAGTTCTCCTTCACATTATACCAACTTTCTGTTTCCCTGTGCCAGAGGCAGGGCTAATCCCTTAGCAAGACCCTGTAGCTCTACCTGAAAATATTTGGGCCAGAATTCCTGATGGCACCTGCGGTGGGTGTGTTTTCACGACATCTGGCAACACTAAAGTGACAGTCACTCAGCTGTGATGCCTGGTGGGTGAGGTGGCCCACCAGTCTGCCCCTGTGTGACCCCACCCTCTGGGAATGTGTGTGGAATGAGAGACACATGCTCAGCTGTCAGTGATCAGTAACAGCACAGGTTAAATCTAATATCCCTTACAAAGGAGGGAATCTGAGTGAAAATCAGGGGTAAGTAGGGAGGAGGAGGAGGAGGAGCTGAGGGTAAACAATGGGAGGTAAGGAAATGTAACATTACATCACAGCCTCAAGAAAGGCTCCCCCCTGCAGAATAATACTGTCTCTTAGCACAGTTATGACAGACACACAGAGTGGTGACCTCACATGTTTGTTCAGACTACCTTGCTTAGAAGCTGCCAAGGTCAAATCGAAGTAGGCAGTTCTGAGTGGACTTTACTGGGACATATTTTGGTCACATGACAGGATGATAAACTGGATCATTTGTTGGTGACTGGAAAAAATTCTGGCTAGGTAGCAGTAACTCTCAACTCCTAGTTTTTAGGTTGCTTCTACTGTACTGGCTCTCCTTTGGGAAGAGGTTTTCAGGAACCACTCTCCACCTAGCCTGTCGGACCATCCGTTGTTCAAGTCTCATCTGTCTGATTACAGTGAAACTGTGCACCTTGATGATCACATGCTAAGAAACAACCCTGCTTTAATGGAACGAAGGTATCACCTGCGGTACTGGGCACAGGTACGTGTTTATTTCTGTGGGGGAATGTTATTGAACAC
>NW_028084634.1:0-1072 GCF_014824575.4 Sturnira hondurensis | reverse complement strand
TTGTTCAAATGAGTTTTCAACTTCTTGCTCTTGTTCTTCTCCTTCTGGCACCTTTTTGATTCACATGTTGGATATTTAAAGTTGTCCTGGAGGTTGTGAAGCTGTCTGCCCGAGAGGGGTCTGAGGGGGAACAATGCCGCTCACTTGCTCTGCTCGAGCCCCACTTTCCAATGAGCTCTCCTGGGAGACTGGGAGCTTCTCCTGCCATGGCAACCCCCGCAGTAGGTTGCGGCCAGCTTGGAGTCTTTAGTTTCCCATCCAACCAGCCCGCCTCGCCTGCGTGCTCCCCCGCCTTGCAGCACGTCCTGTCTGCCAGTCTCCACCCCACCTACAGGTCTGGTGAATGTTTCTTCAATTCCTTGGTGGTCAGAGTTCCATGCAGTTTGATTTTCCGGCACTTCTGTGTGGCACACTTTGATTTTCTGTTTATTGTTTTTAGATGGGTTGTCATCCTTCTTTTGGTTGTGTGAGGAAGTGAAGCCTTTCACATTTTCAAATTATTTGAATCAACTGACCCTCGGACTAGCAATAATGAGAGACAGAATTAATCTGATTTTGTCTGAGTTTAATTTTCACCATGCTGGGAGTTGTGAGTGATATCACACTGTGGGTTACTTTGACCCTTCCCTCCGACACAAACTGTTGGACAATTTCCATGAATGTCCTGGCCGCGTGAACACGCTCGCACGGAGGACACACTGGGCTCGTTGTCGGGACTGGACGGGCTCTGGCAGGGAGCCCGCGTCACCTCCCTGTTCTGATGCCCTTTCCTGGTCATGGGTTTGTGGTCAGAGACCCGCGGTCTGACAGAAAAATGCAGCAAAACCTCGCTTCTCGAGCTTAATTCATTCGGGAATTGTGTTTGAGAGGCGGTTTGTTTGAGATCCCAGTCATACAGGCGACCGATCACACAGGTATCAGCCTGGAAGGGGTGTCAGGTGAAGAATCAAAACTCCGTTTGACAACTGAGATATATTTTCCAATAACAGTTTGGTCACGAACTGAATTGTTCAAGATGGAAGACATTCCGGAATTGAGGTCTGACTGTATTTGGTCTCTGTCCCTGGTTCCC
>NW_028084633.1:0-1218 GCF_014824575.4 Sturnira hondurensis | reverse complement strand
GAGAGGCCAGCATTTATGCAACTAGGCCAGAGCTCTGCGAACCCCCTCCTGCAGGGGAGGTAGAAGCCCACTCTGGAAATGCAAATGTTTTCTGTGGCTGCAGGACAGATCCTCAGAAGGCTGAACACCAGGTATCAAGAAAGGCTGTGAGGGGCGGACAAACCCGAGCAGCTGGAGGGCTCCTCCCTTCTCCAGAACATGAGGCCTGGAAAGGTTACGACCTCCCAGGGAGACAGGGTGGGGTGGGAGGGTTGAGCATCACTGTGTGCCCGGCCCTGAGCATCACTGTGTGCCCGGCCCTGTGCTACCTATAAAGGATGCAGGCCGGCTGCAGCCTGCCAGATGCCCTCAAGGGGCTCTGCCCTCTTGGCCTCTGGGCGGGGGAAGACGGGGGGTTGGCAGACTTGAAGAGAAAGGAGTCCTGGGGATAACCCAATACAAATCCAGGTGGCGGAAGGTGGGCATGGGTGTTGCCATGGGGAGAAGGCTCCGTTCCACCAAAGTCTTTATAGAATAGACAAGCCTTTTTGTTGAATTCATATAAACTTCACACACCATTAAATTCACTGTTTTAAAGTGAACGAGTCAGTGGTGTTTAGAACATTCAGAATGTTTCATAGCCACTGCCTCCACGCAGCCCCAGACAGTTCCATCACCCCAGAAGGAAGTTTTAGACCCACCAGCAGCTCCTTCCCGCGTCCCACCAGCCCCTGGCAGCCACCAGTCTGTTTCTGTCTCCATGGATTTAGCTTTCCTGGATATTTCATATAAATGGAGGCCTATGTGCCCTGGATGTCAGGCTTCTTTCACTTAGCACCACGCTTTTAAGGGTCATCGCGTGGCAGCAGGTATCAGACCATCATTCCTCTGTACGGCTGAATAACAGAGGAAGGGATTCTTGAGCTGATCTTGAAAAATGAGTCGGTGTGTGCAAGCCAGGGAGACACAGGGGACTGGCTTGCCTGGCAGAGGAGGGGCCACCAACACCGCACTGAGGCGCAACACAGCAGGGCCTCCTCTGGGGACCTTGTGATGACTGGAGTGGTAAAGAGCGATGAAAGAGGAGGCCTAGAAGGTAGAGAGCGCCCACTAGCAGACTAAGGGGACTCTGCGTTTAGGCAACGGGAGTCACGGAAGGCCAGCCAGGGGGTGACAGGACCAGACCCCACTTCAGGAAAGATGTTCTGGCTTCAGGGTGGACCACGGAAGTAGGGAGGC
>NW_028084632.1:0-501 GCF_014824575.4 Sturnira hondurensis | reverse complement strand
CAGCACCCTGTCTCTGAAACCTTCCCGAATGAGATTGTATTACTTACGGGACTCGGACCTGGCACACCGTTACACTCGCCGGTGCAGCACAATGACAGAACTCCAGGTTCAAATCTTCCCCTATTTCTAGGAAGACTCGGTTCCATAACAGCTGTGAGCACTGGGAGGTACTGTCTCGCAAGCGGCTCTAAGCGTCCCCGCGAACACCGCGGGTACATCTGTTCCCTTCCGCGGACTTCACCAGAGCGTGGGGCCGCCACAAACACGGCTCCGCCCCCACCCCCGCCACGCATCCTTGCCCCGGGCAGAGCCTACCCTGTTCACCCACCCGACACGGCGGGATCCGAGACCCCGGACTTGGATTTTGATTCGGGGCAAGAAGTCTAATAAGAATCCGGACTCCTGTGGAGAACCTCATTTCCCTGTTAGCCTGCGCTGCCAGCTTCCTGCATTGTGCGCCTTTGACTTTCTCTGCGGCTTTGAAAGAGAAGGAAACCTGCA
>NW_028084631.1:0-2061 GCF_014824575.4 Sturnira hondurensis | reverse complement strand
ACTGCAATTCTCTTTTCCTTCAAATGCTACATTTCTTGAAAATGTATACTTGCTGCCTCCACTTCTTCTTACTCTTTCTTTCATGGGTCTCTCTAACCAAGCTTTCAGCTCCACTGTTCTCCTGCAACTCTTCCCTGGCACCTCATATAAGAGATCCAATGGGTGTTGGTTTTTTAGTTGGTTTCCAGGTGTTTCATTATTCCAGTTTTTTGACATCATCCCAGGAACCTTGTTCTTAAGCTATATTCTAAAGAGCAGGCACTTTTCCAAAGCCCTCTCCTGATATCTTCTCTTGGCATAGAAGTTAGGTACATGGACTATGGAACCACACAGCCTTGGATTCATCTGAGGATCTGCAGTGATGAGCTGTGCCATCGTGTTCGATTTACTCATCCTTTTCAATCCTGTAAAATGAAAATAATGACCATACCAACATCCTAGGCTTCTTGAATATTATATGAGACAGTAAAGTGCTTAAAGAGTACATTGCCAGTAGCAAATGTTAGCTACTCTTTTGTCGTTGCTGTTCCAAGTAAATAGAAACTCTTCTTTTGGGAATGGGGATAACTTTTTGCTAACTTCCTGTAGAGAGAGCCTCTCCACTCTAGGCCTCCGTCTGGCCCTTCACCATCTCCTTCCTGGTGTGTTTAGGGAAGGGGCCTCAACATCCAATGTAACCCCTTCTGTCTTTCCTCTTCCCTGCTTGCCTC
Organism: Sturnira hondurensis; assembly: GCF_014824575.4. Lineage (NCBI taxonomy): Eukaryota > Metazoa > Chordata > Mammalia > Chiroptera > Phyllostomidae > Sturnira > Sturnira hondurensis. Next base: position 1,351 of record NW_028084631.1, on the reverse strand, counting down.
CTCTTCATCCTAATTTTTGTAGGGCAGTCTGTAGGTACATAAGTCTATCTAGTGGCTGGGTTCCATATTAGGAAGTCTGTTGTTGCTGCATTTCAACACTTTTTATATTCAATGCCCATCTCCTTTATTAATTTCAGTTGATCCAGAACTTGACCAGAGAATAAAGGGTGGCACCTCACTGGGGCCCCTCGAAACTGAACTCTTCCTGCTTTGTTTTTGTCTATTACATTTGATTCTAAACTCCAACCTTCCCCTAGTACCCTTTTTTGTGTGTGTATTTTTCAATTCTATTATTACATATATATCTCCTCATTTTAAAATTTATAATGGGATGATTTTATCTTCCTTGAACAATGAGACCACAGCCTGTCTCAGGGCAGGAGCGAAGTCCTCTTCTTCTTTCTTAAACTCTTCAGTGTCTGCTGAGCATTCAACATGGGACCCTGTAGTTAGTCAGTGCTCAGTAAATATTTTGTCATTTAAATTGAAATTTATAAGTAATACAGGATGTCCATGGAACACATTTTCTGTTTTTCTTTTGTTAAAATAGTTTTCTTTTTCCCAAGAAGATAACAGTGGTTTTAGTTGCAGTAACGATCCCTTTCTTAACAAAATGGTACAGAGGTTACAGTTGTGGCAATAATTTTTTTTCTTGAGATTTTCAGGATGCAGAAATTGATTTAAGGTCTCAAAACTTACAGTGCAATTAGAGGCAGAGGTAGCATTTCAATGCTGGTTTGAAGGCAGATGGTTTTCATGGCAACAGTAAGATACATGAGAAATTGTCTTTGAAAATGAGCTCCTAAGCACTCAAAAATGCCCGCAGCTACTATTTTCTTTGATCCATCCTATACAACATTTGGCATGCATCTATAAGCACAAGGCACTGATGGAGGCAGACAGACTAGTTATTGAAAACCTTATTTAGAAAGACTATCATATCAAAGGTAGGCTGCCTGCTGTACCTGAAAAGGCTTTTCATGGTACTTTGCCTTTCTCCATCATTAATGTATTTATTTCTGTTCTCTTTCTCCCTTTCCTTCATTCCCTTAACTCAGTGCTCTTTCCTCATTTTGTTTCTAAGTCTTTTAGTACGTCCTGCCTTGTTTTCTTTCTGCATATTTTATTTTATGCTTGACTTACCTACATGTGGGTTTGTTTCACCAAATTGACTTCAGAGAATTGCTAGAACAAAATAGTCTAGAAATAGACCTTGCAATGTGCCAGGCAGTAGTAAAATCCATGAGAGCAGGGGTTATACCTCTCATACTTTGTATCCTAGTCCAGCAGCCTGTCTGAATTGAAATAGTAGATAGTGTTTCTGACTGCATAGATGAACAATAATGCTAAT
>NW_028084630.1:0-3955 GCF_014824575.4 Sturnira hondurensis | reverse complement strand
CCTGCCTGAGGGTGCAGCTGCAGATATCTGGCCAATCTCTGGCCATGGGCAGTGGGGATAGGCCTTTGGATCATGGGTTTCTGGGATTGTTGAGAGGTAAACCTTGGGTCCGAGGCTGGCACTCAATGTCACAGATTCAGTCCTGATCAAGGTGCCCAAGCCTTGCATAGCAGGTAAGGACAGTGACAGTCCATCCAAACCCACCTAAAAACTGTGGTAGCCATGACACCAAATCTGTTCACCCAGGGAATGAGAGTCCCAAGAGGAGACATTTCCTGGTCGTGTTTGAACTGTGCTCAGGTCCCTGTGCCTCCTGGGAGTGAGGAAGGCTTGGACCCAGGGCAGCTCATTGTCCTTGTGAAGCCACCAGGGACCCCTTCCTGGATCATGTCTCCATTTATGCCACAGCCCAGCACCTGGCCCTGGCCGACTCTGCTTCCTTAGGATAGTATTCGGTACCAGTGTTTGCTTATCCCCCACAATGCCGCTGCTTTACCCAGAATCAACTCCAGGGTCACAGAGGAGATGGCCTTTGTCCAGGCTGTTTCTCTTGTGTGGACTGTGCTTTGGTCTCAGAGTTCCAGTGCCCTCGGTTCCCCATTAGGTATCTTTTCTTCATGACGACTAACAAACATTATGTGTTACATTTTACTTGTATTTCAATATTATTTTTATTCGCACATATTTGACTTTAGTCTGCAAGGTAATATTATATGCCCAGTCTTTTGCTGATGTATCTTTTGGAGACAACATGAAATAGCTTTTCTCTTTTTTGCATGTTTATTTTGAGCAGTGGAGATAAAAGAAACTCTTTATACTTCACCTTGTGTGTTTTCCTTCCTACTTTGGACTGGATATTATTTCCTTCCAATCCCCTTCTCTCCCTCTGCCTTTCAGAAGACAATTTGAAGGGAGCAGATCCCAGCCTATAGCTGTAGATTCTGTGATAGTGTTTCAAGAGAATAGGGGTGGGATACTAAGCATGGAAACTGGAAGAAATAGGGTCACGGTGGGAATTAACGTTGTGATTAGGTTTAAGGATGTTGAGATACCATTCAGAGGATACTGCTTCTGGCATCTTCAGCGTGGAGACCATACAGATATTCCAGGCATCCCCAGGGCTATGGGAGAAGACACAGTAATGAAATGTCAGTTACTGACCACCAGATGGCACTGTGAAGCCATTAACTTGGAGGGAGGTCTGGGGAGAGTCTGGGAGAGCAGGAAAGGGTTAAGAAGACTTGGGCAGGGATTGAAACCTGGGCAGATGTTGAGACAGTTTTCTGTTGTTGCAAATCTCCTTACAGCTGTGGAATGGGTAGGAGGTCCTGCTAAACCTTAGAAGACCCACAATGAATGATTTGGCCAAGGCAGCCTTAGTGGAAGGGGCAGATGTGGACAAAAGAATTAACTGTCCCCCAGGACTGTGGAAATCAGGGGGGTCCAAGGAAAGAACAGTGAAGTCTCTTCTGTCCTACATGTCTGTAGGGGGCAGCAGCTGGAGTGACCAAGGGGTCCTAGGATGCCTGAAGCTGGCACAGGCTCCTCCTGCCCAGGAAGAGTGGACATGCCTGCCCCTCAGAAGGCACCAAGGAGGCCTCTCCCTGAGAGGCAGGGGAAGGAGGGATGCAGGGTCAGCAGCAAGGGCTGCTAATTAGTTCAGGAAGGGGCAGGCAGGGACAGCGTTTTGGGCACATGGGGACAGGCACCCTGAGCCATGGGTCTGTGCAAGACAGGGAATGATGCATAGAATCTCCAACCTGNATAGGAATTGCTCCTATCAGGGTGTGGGGAGTACAGAACTGCAGACTGCGCACCCCAAGGACCTGGCCCTGAGCTGAGAGAGGTTCTGGGAAGCTGCCATGGGCCCCAGGCTCCTCTGCTGTGTTGTCCTTTGTCTCCTGGGAGCAGGTAAGGCCTAGACACTATTTGTAAGTCTGGTCACATTCCTGACATTCAAGCCTGGGGGTGGTGGCTGGTGTTTGAGGCTCTCTGTGGTCTGCCCGCAGCTTCAGCTTCTCTCTGTCTCCTCCCAACAGGCCCAGTGGACTCTCGAGTCACTCAGACCCCAAAACACCTGACCAAAGCAAGAAAACAACAAGTGATATTGAGATGTTCCTATATCTCTGGACACCTCTCTGTGTTTTGGTACAAACAGGTTCAGAGTCAGGGTCCGGATTTCCTGGTTCAGTACTACAATGGGCAAGAGCGAGAAAAAGGGAACATGCCAGATCACTTCTCAGTGAAGCAATTTGGTGACTCCCGCTCTGAGCTGACCTCGAGCTCGCTGGAACTGAGCGACTCAGCCCTGTACCTCTGTGCCAGCAGCCTTGACACAGCCCTGCAGGCGCGGCAGCTGCCTGCACAAAAACACTCAGCCACACTCAGGAAGTGACCGCAAAGTGGCAGCTGCCAGCCAGAGAGGCTCAGCTCTAGGATGTCACCCTGCCTTTTTCCCAGGCACCGTTCTGCTGCTTACAGATGGGGCAGAATTTGGTTCTCTCAGACATCATGCAACTTAAGTATCATTGCCTGTTTATACAAGTGATGGGGAAATAATGTTCCTGGGTCTCACATTCCATAACCCAAGGAACAAGACACCATTCCAGTCTGTTCCTCAACACCTGTGGATTTGTCCCCTCCACCACTCCCAGAACCATGCCCACTATGGCTTCTCTTTTGCAGGTTCAGTTGAAGAGTGATGGGGACATCACACAACATCTGGGATTCTCATCCTCTTCCCTGACAGCTTCAAGGAATATTTGACTTCATGGAAAAAATATTCATTCATCCTTCTTGGTGACAACAAAGAGAGGCACAATTTCCTGCACTGGACGTCACCATGAGCTATACAAAGCCCTGAAGCAAGTTTGGGGACCTGCAGAGTTGGGATTGTGGGTAGATTAGCTGCAGGTGTTTAAAGACTCATTATTTTATTATTAACGTCAGGAACCCTTCACAAGGGATATTCACCATGGCACAATGTCTCAACTTAAAAACAGCAGATTCACTCTCTCACCCTGGAGGCAGTGACTGTCCCCATGTCCCTCACACAACTGTAACCCTGGGAGCCAGCAGGGTACCTACAGAGCTGAGCACCACCCAGAGAGCTTGGTGCTGTTCTGCTCTGGAGATGTCGGCTGGTTTCTGTGTCACCCGGAACGTGGGATGTGCATTCTCAGGTGAATCTGAAGATACTCTGGAGAAACTGTGGGGCTCAGATATGTCGAGGGATGGGGAGAAAACAGAACCAAAGGATCCTCAAGGGTTGACAAGCCTGCCCCTGAGGTTTGGCCAGCAAAGACAAGGAGGGGCACTGTGGCAGGAGGGACAGTGTGCGGATGCTAGATGACCAGCAAAGTGGAAAGGAAGCCAAGGGATGACTTGCACCCAAGGGTCCTAAAGGCATCAGAAGGCCATCAGGGTTTTCCCTCAGATCCAAAAGCCAGAGACTTGTACACACAGCACACCAGGGTGTCATGAGGATCGGAAGACAGGACAAAACACACCTGAAGTCCCACACTGTGAGCACAGAGGGTGAGAACGACTCTTGGACTCCTGTCAGTTCAGCCACTAGTGTTCTTACAACTCTAAGCTGTTCACTGCACATTTGTTTTTGATTTGATCCTCAGGGAAGGGGTGTGTCCTCTTGTGTAAGTGAGCTCTCTGGCCCAACAAGTGCGGGTGACACCTCAGAGAGACTCCCTGGAGAGCCCTGCTCCCTTCCTGCCCCCACAGACCCAGAGGGAACCTGTGCCAGCCCGGCTGATGCCATGAATGGTGGCCTCCTCTGCTGTGTGGCTTTGTGCCTCCTCCATGCAGGTGGGTCCTGGACTGTGTCCCTCTGTGGAGAGAGTTCCAATGCCCAGCACAGAGCTGCTCCCTGGTGGCTGTAACATCTGCTCCACTGTCTTCCCCACAGGTCTGGGGAGGGCTGGCATCACTCAGACCCCGA
>NW_028084629.1:0-25237 GCF_014824575.4 Sturnira hondurensis | reverse complement strand
GTGAGCATCCTGGTCACTAGTATTTTGAACTGTGCATCTGATAGGTTGACTTCCCCTTGGTGGCTTAGAAGTACTGGCTCTGGGGCTTTGAGCTCTTTTTCTTGAACCATAATGTTTAAGTCAGGTTGTCCCTGTATATGTATGAGGGGCGCAGCCCTAGGTGTTCACCAGGGTGGGGTGACCCAGTCCCTGGGTTGTGACACTGTATGTGGGGGCGGGGTCAGAGAGGGGCAGTGGAGTTTGTTCTGCTCTCTCTGGGATTTCGGTCTCCTCTATTGCTTCCTGCAAGCAAACCAGGGGCCCCTGGTGCTGGCTCTTGGGTGTGTCGGCCTGTGTACCCTCCAGGACCCTGTGGGTCTCTCTAACAAACTCTCTGTGAGTCTAGGAGACTCTCCCAGCACCTCGACCCTGATAGTTTTTCCAATTGGTGCATTTAGGCTTTAATTCCTGGCGCCGGGACCCTAGCCTGCGTGGTGTGTCTCACTGCTCGCTCCTTTGCTTGGTTTATCTGCATATGAATGTGTGACTGCGGTCAGCCAGCTGTCTAGCACCTCACTGGGTTGCCCGTGGTCACCCCACACTTGGGATCCACCAACAAGTGCCTGTGCCCCTGGGTTGGTCTGGCCACCTTTTCCTGCCTGACCCTTCTCTGCCAGCCGCTGACTCTGCCCCTCTTACCAGTCTGGATGAATGGTTTGTTGTTGTTGCACATCCATACAGTTCAGTTTTCTGTGTTTTGGTTGTGTTTTTGTTACTAAAACTTTCTTGTCTTTAAACTTGGTTGGGCGAGGAGGTACTGCATTTCCACCTGTGCCTCTATCTTGGTCAGAAGTTCTCCTACGTGGATTTAACCCTGAAAATCAGATGGCTACATTTGACTGGCGAAGTCAAATTCCTTTCTGATACCCTCACTGCAAGCGATGAGGGGATGTGTCCTGAAGTTTGAGCCCATGCCACACAAGAAGGGAGCTGGGATAATGACACGTCCGTCCATCTGCAGTGTCCACCACCCCCTCGTGACCTATTTCCCAGTTCATGCATGGTTCTTATTTTTGACAGTATTGGATCAGAATGTCTTGCTTCTAGGCCTCTACACTGTGTGACCAATACTTGATATTTTACCCTCTAGACCTGCTTCTGTTCTCTGTCTCAGTGAAAGCCTGGATGGGTGTGATCTGGTGACCTGGTGGCCTGCTAGGTGCCTGGATGGTCTCAGTTTCATTCACATCACCATCCCAGTCCTATCTAACAAGAGCTGGTACTGGGGATGCTGTCTCTCCCATAGTGTGTGTTCTCTCTTCCCTGTTCTCTCTGATACTTAATTCACTTGGACTCTCCCCCCATTTCTTTCTCAGTTTCAATAGTGTTTTAATCATTGTTTCTCCTCCAGCTTCTCTCTCCCCATGCTTGTCTCCAAACAGAACAAACCCTCCCCGCTAGTGATGCAGGTCTTTCTCCTTGCCCTGCCCTTCCCAGATACGCCCTCTTCCCCAACCACATGGTAGCGTACTGGTGACTAACCGAGTTCATTTTGTGTTTTTCTGCTTCTTTCCCTCTCATTCACATTATTCCCTTTGCCTATAGGTTCTTTTGCCAGTTCATTGTTTTCTTAGGTACTACTCATCCTTAAAAATTCTGTTTAGATGTGACTTATCCCGGGAAGCCTTTCCAAATTTCCTTCTGCTTTCTATGTGCAAAGGGAGCTTAGAGCATCAAAATGTCTGTTGTGTCTTTGAAGCTTCCGAGTCGGTTTCCCCCACCAGATGGTCAGATCCTGGAGGACCAGTAGCACCCCTTGTTCACCTTGGCTCATGTGAAGTATGTGAATGACTGACGTTGAGTAGCGAGACATATTTGTGAAAAACAATTTAACGATCAGAGTACACATCTTAGCAGTATTTTGCAAACCTTATGTTAGATTATATTTTTGAGCTAAATTGCAAGCTGGAACTTGATAGTCTGTTTTCCACATGTATTGTGTTCACTGTAACTGTTGACAGTGATGGACAAACAAACAACTGTCTTAGCTGTGTTCCCAAATCTTCAGGTGTACTTCTCTTGCAGCCTGATCACATGCAACGGTATAGGTGGATTTATGGGTATTTCACAACTGGTTCAGCCCAAGAACAGACTGGCAACAGTTTCTGGGCACCCTCTTGTTCTGCCCCTGCCATGCTTGAGACCTTTGGGGTCGTGGGGGTATTTGGGAATGCTGGGTGGCTGAGATGGTGGAGGAGCACTAGCCAGGGGCACCACTGGGATGGAAATCTCTAAATATTAGCACCTGGCATGGGTACACTACCTCGGTCCAGAAGAGGGCATATGTGGGAAGGGCAGGGCAAGGAGAAAGTCCTGCATCACTAGCGGGGAGGGTTTGTTCACATTGTTTTAGAACCATAAATAGAGCCACACAAGTGTACTGTGTGGCTCTGCTGGAATATAGTGACTATCTACAAACAAAGGGAAAGCTATAAAAATTCTCAGATGCGTTTTATCACGTCCGGCCCCACTTGGCTCCCACATCCCTTGGCTTGGAATGTCAGGTCCACAAAACAGAGGAACAAACATGACGTTCTGATCTTTCAGGAATGGGATGCAGTCCTGGAAGCTGCTGGCCAGCTTTACTCACACCTGGGCCATCTTCCTCCATTTCTGGAGTCTCAGGTGTGGCCTCCAGGAGTTAGCTGGTGAGTGTCCCTGAGTCTATAGCATCTTTGAGGCCACAGTGATGGTGCGCTTCCATCTAGCACCCCCCTCCCCCGATCTGTGCCCCAGGAAACCCAACCCCAGGACAGGTGATGGCTGTCCTCTCCTACTCCTGACACCCACTTGGGACCCACAGAGTGTCTGACAGTCTGACAGCCAGTGAGTGTGAGCAGCCAAAACATCTCGGCAGATATGCGATACTCTCCATATTTGTCTATTGTTTAGTTGTGGGAGTTTAGGCAGATTTTGTAACTGGCTGAACATCAATTTCTTTGTGCAGACAATGGAAGAAACCAATGTCAACTCGGAGAGCTGCTAACCCGCTGTGGGTCAGCTGGGTGCTGCCACCAAAAGTCAGCACCTCCTCCCTCTGCTCCATCACTGTCCAAACAGCTGCTCCCCATTGTCTTCCAGGGCTGCCACGCCTCTGCCTTCACGTCCTCATAGCACCCCTGGGGGAGAGGGGAGCTCCATCGAGTGCCTACTCTCAATGTCCTCCTTCTCCCTTGTCTTTCCTTTGGCCACCCCACACCACTGTTTGGTTTTCTTTGTTTACAGGCCTGTGACACAGCATGTGTTCTGTGGACCTGAGGGTGCAGGACGCCTGCTGCCCTGTCAGCAATGCCACTGGCAGGGGTTGGGGGTGCCCAGGCTTCTGGCGTCTCTGCACTATGCTGGAAGAAGAAGAGTTATTTTGGGTCATGCATTGAATACATTATGACATGCAGTCACATACACACAAAAATCTCATAATGTTTTATTTATTTATTTATTTATTTTTCTATATATGTTTTATTGATTATACCATTACAGTTGTTCTTTTCCTCCCCTTCATTCCTCTCCACCCGCACACCCCTCCCCCACCATTCCCCCCTTTTAGTTTATGAGCACTTCTCACAAGTTCTTTAGATTCTACATCTCCCCTACTATTCTTGCCCTCCCCCCTCTCTATTTTCTACCTACTGTCTCTGCTGTTTCCTGTACCTTCTCCCCACTTCTCCTCCTCCCACTCCCCTGTTGCTAACACTCCAGGTGTTCTTCATTTCTATGGTTCCACTCCTGATCTAGCTGTCCTCTTGGTTTGCTTTTGTTTTAGGTGTGGTTGTTAATAACTGTGTGTTTGCTGTCCTTTCACTGTTCATATTGTTCATCATCACCTTCTTATATAAGTCCCTTTAGCATTTCATATAATAAGGGCTTGGTGATGATTGAACTCCTTGAACTTGACATTATCTGAGAAGCACTTTATCTGTCCTTCCATTCTAAATGAAAATTTTGCCGGATAAAGCAATCTTGGCTATAGGTCTTTGGATTTCATGACTTGGAATATGTCTTTCTAGCCCCTTCTTGCCTGTAAGGTCTCTTCTGAGAAATCTGCTGACAGTCTGATGGGAACTCCTTTGTAGGTGACTGACCCCTTATCTCCTGCTGCTTCAAGGATTCTCTCCTTCATTTTAATCTTGGCTAATGTAATTATGATGTGCCTTGGTGTGTTCCTTCTTGGGTCCAACTTGTTTGGGACTCTCAGAGCTTCCTGGACTTCCTGGAAGTCTATTTCCTTTGCCAGACTGGGGAAGTTCTCCTTTATTATTTGTTCAAATAAGTTTTCCATTCATTGCTGTTTCTTTCCCCCTTCTGGTACCCCTATAATCTGGATGTTGGAACGTTTAATGATGTCCTGGAGGTTCCTAAGCCTCTCCTCATTTTTTTGAATTCTCATTTCTTCATTCTTTTCTGGTTGGATTTTTCGTTCTCACTTCTGGTCCATTCCCTTGATTTGAGTCCCAGTTTCCTTCCCATCACTATTGGTTTCCTGTGCATTTCCCTTCATTTCAATTAGTTTAGCCTTCATATGTTTCTCTAATTTGTGACTATAATCAACAAGTTCTGTGAGCATTCTGATGACCAGTGTTTTGAACTGTGCATCTGAGAGGCTGGCTATTTCTTGGTCGCTTAGAGTTATCGGCTCTGGGGCTTTGAGTTCTTCTTGATCCATCTTTTGGATTGTTCGTGCCTGTTACGTATCAGGATCAGAGCCCTAGGTGTTTACCAGAGCAGGGCAACTCAGTCGCTGGGTTGTGAAGCTGTATGTGGGGGCAGGGTCTAAGAGGAGCAATGGCGCTCTTGCCTGCCGCCTCCTGCCACTGCCGACACAGCTGCCTCGATCACCAGGGCCCACGCATTTCGTCCCACTGCACGCGAATGTGCCACCGCCCTCAGCCCTCCACCACTGGGTTCGCCCCCTGGGGCCTGCGTGGTCCTTCTCACTGTGCGCGAATGTGGGACCGTGGTCAGTCTGCCCTGCACCCCGACTGGGTTCTGGCTGTCTGCGTGCCTGGGTCAGGGGATCTTTCCTGCGAGACCCTGCTCCCCTGCTGGCTCCACCCCTCTTACCTGTCCCTGTTGAATGGTTCCTTGTTGTAGGACTTCCGTATAATTCAATTTTCGGTTCTTTGACCATGTCTTTGTTCTCCGAACCTTTGCTGTATTCAAATTTGGTTGTGGGAGAAGGAACAGTGTTTCCACCTATGCCTCCATCTTGGCGGAAGTCTCATAATGTTTTAAATAAATTTACGATTTTGTGTTAGGCCACATTCATAGCCATCCTGTGTTGCATGTGGCCACAGCCCCCACCTTGGACACCCCTAGGTTAGGTGAAGGGCTTGAAAGCTGCTGGGTCATTTGGCGTAAAAGTGGCAGAGCAGGAGTGTGGGTGACTTTGTGGGACAGGGGAGACTCCCCAGGGGACCCCTGACCTGGAAGGACCTGGGCTCATGAAAATATAAAGGCTGTAGGGGTGATCACTGTGAGGGAGTGGGCCGGGGGCTAGGGGCCCTGCTCTCTGGAGCTCACATGCAGGTGGGAAGGCAGAGGGAGGCAAGGAGGACTGGCTTGATTTGCGCTTCAGTCAGGGACTCTGTTTGGAAGGAGGCCGAGTCCCTTCTGGAGGGGTCTGGCTGTTTCAATGGCCAGCAGCTACTGGAATAACTATTTGCACCAGCTGACTGAAGCCTTGTACCGAGGTCCAGGCTGCAGCCAGGTGGTCCATCCTCTCCCATTTCTGGCTGCTGGCAGAAACGTGTATGTGTCAGGCCTGGAAATCAGCAATGAAGACCCCCAGAGCAGGGGGTGCACGCTGCTTTGCATTTTCTCTCCCTCTCCATGCTCCTTTCTCTTCTCTGTGGGCCTCATTCATTTCTTCTGGACTCTTGACCTAGAGCTCCAGGAGGGCAAAGCCACAAAGATCTATCAGCACCTACCATGTTCCTCCAAAGATGAGGGGGGGCCAAGTACACCTTACAGATCCCCTGCGATTGGCCGGGTCCTGAGGGATTAGTCCAGACTTGCATTGATTGTTAGCATGAGTCCTCCTGCTGCAGCCCTGGCTCAACTGACCCACAGCTTGGCCCCAACATTCCCGGGAAGGGGAGGCTGCCACTGCTGTGATTCGGGTCAGTGTGTACCAGACCCTGAAATTACTGTAGGACCACAGTTGTCTGCTGTGATACACCTGTGTGCATGTGTGTGTGTGAGAGAGAGAGAGACAGAGAGAGAGAGAAACATGAATCAATCGCAACCTGCAACCTTGTGGTGTATGGGACCATAGTGCTCCAACCAGTTGAGCCACCCATCCAGTGGCATGAACCACCCATGTGATTTCTGTCACAGAGTTTGCAGGAGGAGGAGGCCGTACACACACACACACACACACACACACACTCAAAGAACAATAAAAAATTAGTGAAAATTGAGAACTTAGTATCTACCAATCACTTAACTGTACCAGAAGGATTAGATTATCACTGCCAGAGGTCCAAATCACAGACAAGGAAACTGAGGCACAAGGAGGCTGGGTGACCTGCTCACACACAGCTAGGTGGTGGTGGAGTCGGAGTTCACCCCAAGCTCTGCACTTCTTGGGATACAAATTCCTCATCTGCTGTGCCATGTGTCAGGACTGGGCACACCCTCAGTCTCCTGTCCCCTGGACCATCATGACCCCCGTTAGGGACCACCTGGCCACACAGCACAGTCCCCAGGTGTTGGCCCCAAGAGAAATCGACCAACCAACCAACAAATGAACAAGGGCCTGGGAGACACAGGAGGGCTTAGGGACAGATTGAACTTAACATACACACTGACCAAAGAGCAGGGTCAGGGAAATAATAAGGGCACCGAGAGGGGAGAGCCCTTCTCAGCTGAGGGAGGTGTTAGCATGTGTGGGGTAGGGGAAGACTAGGGTCTCACTGGGAGAGTTATGAAAATCACAGGTGCAAGAACAGAAGGATCAAATTGCAAAGGTCTTTTCATGCCACACAGGTTGCTCAATGAGCATCCAAGAGCCCTTTGTATGTTTGAAGGACCTGGAGGAATTCAGGCCAAAGAAGAAAAAGGCAGCTGAATGGAGGGGCTATTAGGAAATGGGAGTCCTGGTTTCTCATCCCCCTTCCCCTGGGCTCCTCCTGGCAGGCAGGCTGAGGTGAGGCTGTCGCAACAGGAATGCAAAACCAGCAGGTACAGTCCACTCCTGCCTCCCCAGGTGCAGTCCTGCTAGGATCTGGGCGGACCCCACCTGCCTGCACCTGCACATCCAGGCACCCTCACTCTGAGGCCTCCAGTAATACAAAGAAGCCTGTGTCTAGAAAGAATGGACTCCCGGGGGCTCTAAGTGGGAAGGAAAGGACCCACGCCTCCCCTTCCACAGTGGAACACTCACCCCATAACAGCCTCTTCCAGAGTCGTCTTGGGTCAGCCCCCGCTCTCTCTGCAGGCAGCTCTTCCTCTCTTCAAGTTGCCTGATAGTTGGAACTTGTGTAAATGTCTCACGGGGCACATTTGCAAGTGTCTTTATGTGACTGTATTTCCCCCCCTACAATTCTGGCCCCTGGAGTTCCGTGACCACAATTCCTTGGCCCTTAGGGCATTCTCAGGGCACCAGGAGAGATTCTTCCACACAAAGAATGCCGGCCAGTCACATGGGTTGACACAAAGGAGAGAAGGCTGTCACTAAGGGATGGTGATGGTCTGTACCGTTCAGGGACCTAAGAAACAGAGTCACTCATTTGGCAGCCTGTCCTGGCACCTGACCAAAGTGTGGGCACTGACCATCCCTTGTTAGGTATCTTCTTTTGTTTTTCTCCAGGGAAGTCAGACCAACAGTTCTGTGCCTGTCAGCTGGCATAGTTCCCATAATCAGGCTTTTTGTCACATGGGTGGTGAGGGACACTCATCCATTGAGCGAGAGGGAGAAGCCCAGTGACTCCTCCCTGAGCTGCAGACCCTCATTCCTAGCTGGGTCCTGAGGGGTCTAAGGGGCACAAAGAACAATAGACACCCTTCCACTGCCCCACCAGCATGAACTCTCCAAGGTCAAGGGGCATTTCCCACCTCTGAGGAATTCCTTTGTATTAAAGAACTAAGCGGCATCCTCTCTTAGCTTGCATAAGTAGCTGGGAAGGGACCTTGGGCTCCATGCCTCATGCAGTGGAGAGAGGAAGGTGCCACCAGCCAAATGCAGGCCCTGAGGGAACAGGGAGCTCAAGAGTCCTGTCCACTTGGACGGGCAGTGGGCAGGCTTTGGAGGATGCACCTTGATGGTGCTTTTTCAAAGAGCCAGCCCAGACTCAGAGTTTGCCAGAGACCGAGTTACATGAAGAGGCTGTAATGGAGAAAAACGATGAGGGAGTTCCTTAAAGATGGTGCTTCACCCCTGAGGATGTGAGGCCTTCCCCAGCTCCAGGAGGGCTGCTCTGTGTCAGCCACACCCTCCCCTGGCTCCCTTGTCAAACCAACAGCACCTGTTTGTCCCTTCAGAGGCAAACATTTTGAGAGAAAATTATTTAAAATTTCTAAATAAAGCCAAAAGTTGGGCAACATGTGTTTCCAGCACTGTGTGGGGCACTGGCCCCACCGAGGCTTATGTACTGATTGCAGTGGACTTTTCAGCCACTGTTTACTAGTACCTGAGGGTCCCTGGCTTCGTGCATATCTAACTCATAGATTTTTTTCCAGTAGAGTTGCCAATAATTTCTGTCTTGTGGAAAAAAAATAGCTCCAAATGTATTGTCCTGTGGGACATAAACCACCTCTTAGGGGGGGCGGGGCTGGGAAGATGGCAACCGAATAGGATGGAGGGGCTTCCAGCCCTCTGTACACAAGGGAGAAAATCCTGGCTGATCTACTGAGAAACAGCACAATCAACCAACAGTTCCCCAGCATTTATGAAATTGGGAGACCAGAGATTGTGATAGACCTAGAGGGAGGGGACAGCGGCAGGTCAGTGGGGTCTCAGGAATTTGAGTGGAGACAGGAGCTTTGGTGGCGGGGTCGGCGCCCGAGGCCAGGTGGCCCTGGTGCTGCCGCCATGGTCGGGGTCCACAGGCATTGGTCTTGGACCAACGCCCAGCGCCAGAGGCCTCTGCCACAGGAGCCTGAGTACCCAGCAGCATCGGTAGGTGACCAGGACTGGTCATCAGCTCCCTCCCACCCCATCTAAGCAAGGCTGGGCAACGTCAGGCAGAGACCTGTCTGCTTGAGTTTACAGAGAGGGTAACAAGGACAAAGGGTCGTGTTCAACTGCGGACTCTGTGGTCGCCAGCCCAGGAGAATTGAGAGGCGCATTGTCATCACCGGTCTGGCTGGGGATTGGGATTGGCTGAGGGGCAGGCTTTCTGGAAAAGTATTTTTTGGAAAGTGGACTAAAGTGTTCTCCTGCAACCGCAGCTTGCCTTGCTTCCCACCAAACCTGGCAGCTATCCAGAGGAGGGGTGGAAGCACTTGAGTCCACAGGACTGGGAAGGACCGTGCCAGGTCCCTCGGGACCCATGCAGCCTGGTGGGTGGGCGGGCACCCGTATTACAGTCTGGTAGCCTCGCTGGCGTGCAAGTGTGCAAGCACACGTCCCTGCACCTCAGCCTGCAGATAGGTCCTCCTACAACCAGAAAAATTTGTTTAGACAGTTTGAAACTAACAAGGGAAGGTGTATTTTGTTTGTAATCTTATATATTTTTAATTTTATTAATGCTTTAGTTTTCAATACTTCATCCTCTTCTTTCTATATTCTGGTTTTAGTCCCTCCTCCTTTCTTCCCAAACTTATTGCTTTTTCCTCCCTTCTCCTGCCTTATTTTTCCTTGTTTGTTTTTCTGTTGCTTTGTTTTCTTTTACCCACAAGAGACACAAACAACTGGGAATTGCGAAAAGACCAGAGTGGGTCCCAAAGAGGGGGCATCTCAACAATAGACACAGAGAGACAAATTTTACTTTGCTATAGCAGAGAAGCCACAAGTTGCTGCACATATGAATTTTTTTCATTATTCTCACTTCTTTTATATTGAAATAGTATCTTTGTATTCCTCCTCTTTCTGTATAGGCTTCTTAGTCTTGGCTGGTTATATTGTATTATTTGACAGGTTTCCCTGTTCTGTCCTCCACAGTGTATTGCTAATTTTCTATGCTGCACACCACTTGTTTCCCTTTAGCACACTACCCAAAGCTCTATACCCCCTATTCAAACAGATCACATAGAGTCTGTCATATGCTTGTTGCTCTAATATTATTGTAAATAATAGCTGTTCTATACAACTGTAAATCCTTCACAACACATCTCCCGAATCTTAGCTCACATTACAGGTTTCTGAATTCTATTTCTGTAGTGATTAACTCTATTTGCTCACACACTACACCTATTTACTATCCTTTACTCTCACCTTACCTCAAAATCTGACTGCCCGCAAGCTCACTGCTTCCTAGATCCAACTCACAAAACTTCCCTATCCAACAAGAAACTTATCTTTGGTCCATCCTTTCTTAAAAGTGGCAAGTTGGGTTGAAGATTACAGTTAACACTATATATAGCCTAAAGATCTTCTATCTCTTCTCCACCGGCTGTGACTGTAAATATGATAAAATATTCTTAGGTTATCCCAAACCATTTTTCCTCCCCTCCAACTGATCATACACACACAAAAAAGGAGTAGGTGAAAGTGGAGAACATCAAGATACCTGGAGGAGACTGCACCACTGAATTTCACTGGTATTCTACTACACAAGTTCACACCATAAACCCAGGGAGTCAGAACAGATGAATTTAAGAAGCTGAGGCTAACCAGAAGAGTCTCACAAACAAATGGAAGAGAAAGAAACAATCCTCAAATGAAACAAATGCCGGAAGCCTCAGATAGAATGTTAGATGAAATACTGCCAAGCCAGGTATCAGACACTGAATTCAAAAAACTGGTTATCAGGTAATTCAAAGAGCTCACAATGAGCTACCAGAAACTACAGGGGAACTACAATGAACTCACTATAAACTGTATCAACATGAAAAAGGAAATAGAAACTATCAGCAAAGGCCAGGAAGAAATGAAGAATACAACTGCTGAACTGATGAACACAGTAGAAGGAATCAAAAGCAGGATCAAAGAAGTAGTAGATCGGATCAGTGAGTTGGAGGACAAAGTAGAAAAATACTCCCAATAAGAGCACGAAAAGGAAAAGAGGCTCAAAAAGAATGAAGAGGGATTAAAAAAAATGCAAGACAATATGAAACAATAATACTCGAATAATAGGAATACCAGAAGGAGAAGAAGAAGAACAAGGGATAGAAAACCTATTTGAAAGAGTAATGCTGGAAGATTTTCCTATTTTGATAAGAGAAAAAGTCACACAAATTGAGGAATCACAGAGAGTTCCAATCCAGAGGATCCCCAATAGTCACACTTCAAGACACATCATCATTAAAATGGCAAAATTCCAAGACAAAGAGAGAATCTTAAAGGCAGCAAGGGAGAAAAAGTAATTAACATACAACGGATCCCCAATAAGGCTAGCTACTGACTTCTGAGTAGAAACACTCCAAGCAAGAAGAATATGGCAAAAAATATTCCAAACAGTGACAACCAGAGGCCTACAACCAAAGCTACTTTAACCAGCAAGGCTCTCAATCAAGATAGAAGGTCAAATAAAGAGCTTCCAAGACAAAAGAAGTCTAAAAGAATATTCCTCCACCAAACCAGCTATGCAGGAGATGCTAAAAAGACTGCTTTAAGGAAAGGAAGGAAAAGAGAGAGACAGAGAGGAACACAGGTACAAAAATGGCAGTGAATAAGTACCTATCAATAATAACCTTAAACTTAAATGGATTAAATGCTCCAATCAAAAGACATAGAATAGCTGAATGGATAAGGAAGCATGACCCACACATATGCTGCCTAGAAGAGTCTCACCTCAGGACAAAAGACCTACACAGACTAAAAGTGAAGGGCTAGAAACAAAATTTCCAAGCAAACAAATAAGAAAAAAAGCCGGCATAGCAATACTCATATCAGACAAAATAAACATCAAAAACAGGGCCATAAAGACAGAGCCAGAAGGTGACTTTATATTAGTCAAGGGAAGAATCCACAAAGAAGACATTAACATCGTAAATATTTATGCACTCAACATATGAGCACTCAAATATACAAAGAAAATCTTAAAGGACTTCAAGAAATATATTGACAGCAACACAAGTATAGTAGGGGATTTTAACACTCCAAGGTCAGAAATGGACAAATCTTCCAAACAAAATATCAACAAAGATATAGCGGCATTAAACAACACCCTAGATATAATGGACTTAACTGGTATATATAGAGCGCTTCATCCCAAAGAAGCTAAATACACATTCTTTTCAAACGCACATGGAACATTTCCAAAGATAGACCACATGGTAGGACACAAAACGAGCCTCAACAAATTCAAGAAAATTGAAATAACACCAAGCATTTTCTTTGACAACAGGGGACTGAAATTGGAAACCAACCCGAAAGGAAAAAACCCAAACCACTCAAAATCATGGAGACTGAATGGTATTGTATTAAAGGATGATGGGTGAAGAAGAAATTAGGGAAGAAAAAAGTTTCTGGAAACAAATGAAAATGAACTCACAATCACCCAAAACTTACGGGACACAGTAAAGGCAATCCTGAGAGGGAAGTTCATAGCAATACAGGCCTACCTGAAAAAGATAGAAACATTTCAAACAGACAACCTAACCCGACGCCTGCAAGAACTCTAGGAATAACATCAAAGACAGCCCAGAGCAAGTAGAAGGAAGGAAATGACCAAGATCAGAGCAGAATTAAATGGCATAGAGACTGAAAGCACAATTCTAAGAATCAATGAATCCAGGACCTGGGTTTTGAAAAGATAAATAAAATCAACAAGCCATTAAGTAGGCTCATCAAGATAAGAAGAGAGAGGACACAAATAAACACAATCAGAGATGAAAGAGGAGAGATTACAACTGACACCACAGAAATAGAAGTGATTGTAAGAAATTACTGTGAAGAACTATATGCCAAGAAATTTGAAAACCTAGGTGAAATGGACAGATTTCTAGAAAAATATAATCTTCCAAAACTCAATGAAAATGTAGCAGAAAACCTGAACAGACTAATAACAGCAGATCAAATTGAAGCAGTAATCAAAAAACTCCCATCACACAAAGGCCCTGGACCAGATGGATTCACAGGAGACTTCTACTAAGCATTTAAGGAAGAGCTAACCTCTATTTTTCACAGACTATTCCAAAAAATCTATATGAGAGAAAACCCCTTAACTCTTTTTATGAGGCCAGTATCACCCTAATTCCAAAACCAGATAGAGACACAACAAAGAAAGAAAACTTCAGGCTAATATCGCTAATGAACATAGACGCTAAAATCCTCAACAAAATATTGGCAACTTGCATCCAACAATACATCAAAAAATCATACACGATGACTAAGTGGGATTCATCCCAGGGATGCAACAATGGTTCAATATTCGCAAATCAGTAAATGTAATACATCACATAAACAAAAGCAAAGACAAAAACCCCATGGTCATATCAATAGACACAGAAAAAGCTTTTGATAAGGTACAACACCCATTTATGACAATGGCACTCAGCAAAGTGGGAATAGAGGGAGCATTCCTCAATGTAATAAAGGCCATATATGAGAGACCTACAGCCAACATCATACTCAATGGGCAAAAACTAAAATCTTCACTAAGATCAGGAACAAGACAAGGTTGTCCACTTTCACCACTTCTATTCAATATAGTATTGGAAGTTGTAGCCACAGGGATGAGACAAGAAAGGAAATAAAAGGCATCCAAATCAGAAAGGAGGAAACAAAACTGTCACTCTTCTCAGATGACATGATAGTGTACATGGAAAATCCTATAGAGTCTACCCCCAAACTGCTCAACCTAATAAATGAATTTGGCAAAACAGTGGGATACAAAGTCAATATCCCAAAATCAAAGGCATTTTTTTGTATACTAACAGAAGCACAAATCAAGAAAAAATCCCATTTGATAGAGCAAAAACAAAAATAAAATATCTGGGAATAAACCTAACCAAGGAGGTAAAACACCTCTATGAAGAAAACTACACAACATTGAAAAAAGAAATCAAGGAAGACATAAACAAATGGAAACATGGACCATGTTCATGGATTGGAATAATTAACTTCATCAAATGTCCATACTACCCAAAGCCATTTACAGATTCAATGCAATACCTTTTAAAGTACCAATGGCATATTTCACAGACATAGAACAAACACCTCAAAAATTTATATGGAACCACAAACGACCCCGAATAGCAGCTGCAATTTTGAGAAAGAAGAACAAAGTAGGATGGGTCACAATACCCAATACCAAACTGTATTACAAGTCCACTATAATCAAAGCATCCTGGTACTGGCATAAAACAGGCACATAGACCAATGAAACAAAACAGACATCCCAGAAATAAACCCAAGTCTCCACAGACAACTAATATTCAACAAGGGGGCAGTAACATAAAGTGGAGTAAAGATAGCCTCTTCAACAAATGGTGTTGGGGGAACTGGACAGCTACATGCAAAAAAAATGAAACTTGAGCACTGACTTACATCATACACCAAAATGAATTGAAGGTGGATAAAAGACTTACGTATAAGTCGTGACACCATTAAAATCCTAGAGGAGAATTTTGGCAGGAAAATGTCAGATATTTCACACAGCAACATTTACACTGATATGTCCCCTAGAGGAAGAAATAGAAAGGAAAGAATGAACAAATGGGAGCTGATCAAAATAAAAAGCTTCTGCGTGGCTAAATAAAACAGTATTAAAATAAAAAGACAACAAACTATATGGGAAAACATTTACCACTGATACCTCAGACAAAGGTTTAATTTCCAAAATATACAAAGAACTCACATTACTTTACTCTAAGAAGACAACTAACCCAGTTAAAAAATGGGAGAAGGACTTGAATAGACACTTCTCCAAGGAGGACATACAGAGGATCCAGAGACATATGAAAAGATGCTCAGTATCCCTAGCTATCAGAGAGATGCAAATTAAAACCACAATGAGATACCACTTTATACTGGTCAGAATGGCTATCACAAACAAGGCAACAAAAAACAAATGTTGGAGAGGCTGTGGGGAAAATGGAACCCTAGTTCACTGTTGGTGGGATTGCAGACTGCTACAGCCATTATGGAAAACAGTATGGAATTTTCTCAGAAAACTAAAAATGAATATGCCTTTTGACCCAGCAATTCCACTGCTGGGATTGTATCCTAAGAACCCTAAAACACCAATCCCAAAGAACCTATGCACCCCAATGTTTATAGCAGCACAATTTACAATAGCCAAGATTTGGAAGCAACCTAGGTGCCCATCAGTAAATGAATGGATCAAAAAATTATGGTACATTTACACAATGGAATTCTATGCAGCAGAAAGAAAGAAGGAGCTCCTAGCCTTTGCAACATCATGGATCGAACTGGAAAGCATTATGCTGAGTGAAATAAGCCAGGTGGTGAAAGACAAAAACCATATGACCTCAACTTTAACAGGAAGCTAAACAACAAAACAAACAAGCAAGCAAAATGAAAACAAGCACACTGAAATAGAGAACAGAGCAACAGGGACCAGAGGGGAGAAGGGAGGAAATTTCAGGGGGAAAGGGGGAGGGATTTAGAGGAACTAGTATAAAGGACACATGGACAACAAAGAGGGGTGGAAATGGGAGGGAGGTCGGGAGCACTGGGGGGGGGAAGGTGGGATGGGATGGGAGTAGAATACAGAAAACTGTACTTGAAAAATAATAAATAAATAAATAAATAAATAAATGAAAATTAAACAATAAAACAACCCAACTCTCTAAAGGCCAGCAATCTTATTCCAACATTTCTGTATTAAGCTGTTTCTAAATATCCAGTTCCTCAGGTGCTTTCTGGGCCAGTTTCTACCATATTACTGGTCCCTTCATAAATTAATGGGTTGAATAAAATCTTTGACACAGTATGTGAGTGACTCATATTGTAATTTTGAAATAAATTGTACTTTGACAAATGGTTAGCCTAGAAACAGCCTTTCTGGAAAGGGCCCTGCCTCTGGCCCTTAGGAGACCTGACACCCATTGGGCTGGTCACACAAATGGCACCCGTCCCCTGCACTGGACCCTGGCTGCTGCCTTGGGCCCAGCCCATCTCGGATGGAGCCAGAATAGAATGGGGAAATGAGGAAATGTTGCCAGAGAAATTTGTCTTCAGACGCAATAATTATTTTTTTTAAATGGGCTGATTATTTCTCCCAAAGGACCTTCCTTCTCTAGGGACTCTTTGTAGGAGACTCTTCTGTCTTCTTCCTTCTTTCAGGATTAGCTCTTTACACATCTATGTTAATTAAAAACTTTAAGAAGAACATTGATAACCTGAGTTGCTTATTTCAATCAAATGTGCACTTGGACTGTGGGATCTGGGACCCAGTAAGTGTGCAAATCCCCACCTAAACTTGAGCAGGTATGTTCCTTTCACAAGGTCCAAAAGAGAAAATGGTGTCCCCTTCCCAAGTTTGAGAAAGGCATCAAGCCATTTGGAGTAACTGCCTCAGGAAAAAACTGAAGGGGAACATAATGCAGAATTGACCTTCTCTGAGGAGGACTAAAATGTTTGCCAACCATTGGGCTGGGGGAGGAGAGGGGCTGTTGGGAAGTGCGGAAATGGCAGTGAATGTGGATTGCCAGCCAGGACCCTTTCCTCTGCTCCTTGGACTGCAGTCCTCAGCCACAGCTGGAACAGCGCACCCCCTATGCAGCAGACCCCATGAGGGAGAATGGAGGTAGGAGGAAGAGACTAGAAGGAGAGGACACCTCCTCTCAGAACACAGGAAGCAAGGAGACCCAGCTCCTCACTGTGCAACTCTGAGCCCACAAGCCTAACCAGGAGGCTGAGTTTCCAGGTGACCACACACCTGGGGAGGTGCAAGCCCTATGCCCGGGTGCAGTTCTGAGAACTGGCTCCAGGGATGGGTGGCAAGGCCTAGTCAAGAGCACAGTGTGCCTGCTCAGACTTGGACCTGAAGCCTTCACAGTCACTCCACATTTCTCCATTCCTGTTGCCCTTACCCCATTTCTGTCTTCTCTCTCTTGGTTTCTGATATGCAGAAATCCACTGTTACAAAAAAATGCCATGGTGGATGTGTTCTGTGTATTTATTTCCTTGGAAAACATGGGTGTTTCTGGATAACAGGGAAGGTGCAGGTAAGGTTCTGCTAACGACCCTCCTAAAATACTTTGCCTACTTGTCCTTCTCAAAACAGGGTTCAATGTGTCCATCTCTGTAAAAACTTGTATTTTATTTTTTAAAAGATGTTATTTACTTATTTATTTTTAGAGAGAGGGGAAGAGAGGGAGAAAAAAGGGAGAGAAGCATCAATGTGTGGTTGCCTCTTTCAAGCCCCCTACCAAGGACCTAGCCTGCAACCCAGGCATGTGCCCTGCCTGGGAATTGAACCAGGGACCCTTTGGTTCACAGGCTGGCACTCAATCTACTGAGCCACACCAGCCAGGGCTGTAAAAACTTTTAAGAAATACTTATGTGATGTCCTAATTTATTTTAGCGTGCCTTTTCCTATCCCTATTAAAGTTGAAAATCTTACCATGTTCATAGTCTATTTTTATTTCTGGTCTGTGAGTTGTCTGCTCTATCTCATGTTTATATTTATATTGGATTGTTTACATTTTTCTTATGACATTATCGTCATTCTTCAGCTATTTTGGGTATTGATTAGAATGATTAAAAAAAAGAATGATTGACTGTGTTGTCTGCAATAATTGAGGCAGATATTTTATCCATTGTTTGTGTTTTAACTTTATTTATGGTAACTTTCATCTTAGAAAGGCATAAAATTTTCATACAGATAAATATGCCAATGATTTATTTTATAGCTTCAGGAATCTGTGTTATGTTTAGATTAAAAATATGACTTAAATGATAAGCATATTATACAAATATTCCTGTTATATTTTTCTAATAACTTTTTTCTAATAGAATTTTTTAATTTTTATTTTTATTTAATTCTTGTTCAAGTACAGTTTTCTGTCTTATATTCTCAGCCATGCCCCCACCCAGTGCTCCCCACCTCCCTCCTATTTCTGACCCCCACCTTAGTTATTGTCCATATGTCCTTTATACTTGTTCATGTGAGTCCATCCCCTTTTCCCCTATGATTCTGTCCACTCTACCTTCTGGACCCTGTCAGCCTGTTCCATATTTGAGTGTCATTAGTCATATTTTGCTTGCTTGTTTGTTTTGTTGTTTAGATTCCCGTTAAAGGTGAGATCATATGGTATTTGTCTTTCACCCCCTGGCTTATTTCACTCAGCATAATGCTTTCCAGTTCCATCCATGATGTTGCAAAGGGTAGGAGCTCCTTCTCCCTTTCTGCAGCATAGAATTCCATTGTGTAAAAGTACCATAGCTTTTTGGTCCAGTCATTTACCGATGGGCATCTAGGTTGCTTCCAACTCATGGCTATCGTAAATTGTGCTGCTATGAACATTGGGGTGCATAGGTTCTTTGGGATTGGTGCTTCGGGGTTCTTAGGATATACTTCTAACAGTGCAAATGCTGGGTCAAAAGGCACGTTCATTTTTAGTTTTCTGAGAAAATTCCATACTGTTTTCCATAATGGTTGTAGCAGTCTGCAATCCCACCAACAGTGAACTAGGGTCCCCTTTTCCCCACAACCTCTCCAGCACTTGTTTGTTTCTTTGTTTATGATGGCCATTCTAACTGGTGTAAAGTGGTATTTTATTGTGGTTTTAATTTGCATCTCTCTGATAGCTAGCAATATCAAGCATCTTTTCATGTGTCTGTGGATCCTCTGTATGTCCTCCTTGGAGAAATGTCTGTTCAGGTCAAGTCCTTTGCCCACTTTTTAATTGGGTTGCTCATCTTCTTTGAGTGAAGTAATGTGAGTTCTTTGTATATTTTGGAGATTAAACCTTTGTCTGAGGTATCATTGGCAGATATGTTTTCCCAAGGTGTTTCTTCTCTTTTTATCTTGATACTGTTTTCCTTAGCCATGCAGAAGTTTTTAATTTTGATGAGATCCCATTTGTTTCTTCTTTCCTTTATGTCCCTTGCTCTAGGGGACATATCAGTAAAAATATTGCTGCGTGGAATATCGGAGATTATCCTGCCAATGTTCTCCTCTGGGGCTTTAATGGCATCATGGCTTATATTTAAGTCTTTAATTCACCTTGCATTAATTTTGGTGTACGGTGTAAGTTGGTGCTCAAATTTCATTTTTTTGCATGTAGCTGTCCAGTTCCCCCAACACCATTTGTTGAAGAGACTATCTTTACTCCACTTTATGTTACTGCCCTCTTTGTCGAATATTAATTGACTCTAGAGAGTTGGGTTTATTTCTGGTCTCTCTGTTCTATTCCATTGGTGTCTGTTTTTATGCCAGTACCAGGCTATTTCGATTACAGTGGCCTTGTAATACAGTTTAATATCAGGTATTGCAATAGGTTTTTTATCTATATTAATCAGGAATGTGTGTGTTTTAAGGGAATATAAAGTTTCCAATGGGAGGCAAATGTCATCTCACTGTTCAGAAAAAACACTGGTTTTCCCCCAGCTGAAGCAGCATCTTTATTACTTACTACATTTCCATAGGACATTGGGCCTGCCTTTGTTATGTTCCATTGACCTACTTATCTGCACACACACACAGCACACCATCTTAATAACACTGTAATACCTGAATGGCACCCCCTTNTGAGAAGCACTTTATCTTCCCTTCCATTCTAAATGAAAGTTTTGCTGGGTAGAGCAATCTTGGATGGAGGCCCTTGCCTTTCATGATCTGGAATACTTCTTTCCAGCCCCTTCTAGCCTGTAAGGTTTCTTTTGAGAAATGAGCTGACAGTCTTATGGGAACTCCTTTGTAGGTAACTGCCTTCTTTTCTCTTGCTGCTTTTGAGATTCTCTCCTTCTCTTTAATCTTGGGTAATGTAATAATGATGTGCCTTGGTGTGTTCCTCCTTGGATCCATCTTCTTTGGGACTCTCTGAGCTTCCTGGACTTCCTGGAAGTCTGTTTCCATCACCACATTGGGGAAGATCTCCTTCGATATTTGTTCAAATAAGTATTTAATTTCTTGGTCTTCCTCTTCTCCTTCTGGCAGCCCTATGATTTGGACATTGGAATGTTTAATGATGTCCTGGAGGTTCCTAAGCCCCTCCTCATTCTTTTGACTTCTTATTTCTTTTTTTAAAGATATTATATATTTATTTACCTTTAGAGGGCAAGGAGAGAGGGAGAGAAACATCAATGTATGGTTGCTTTTTGTGCATCCCCTGATGGGAGTTGGCCTGCAGGGAACTGGCCTACAACCCAGGCATGTGCCCTGACTGGGAATTGAACCATGATCCTCTGGTTCGCAGGCCTGTGCTCAATCCACTGAGCTACACCAGCCAGGGCTGACTTCTTATTTCTTCCTTCTGTTCTGGTTAAATGTTTCTTTTGTCCTTGTGCTTCAAAGCCTTGATTTGAGTCCTGGTTTCCTTCCCATCACTGTTGGTTTCCTGTAGGTTTTTCTTTATTTTACATAATGTGACCTTCATTGCTGCCTGTGACTTTGAAGTACCCAGTGAGTTCCTGGAGCAACCTGATAACCAGTGTTTTGAACTGTGTGTCTTGTAGGTTGGCTATCTCTTTGTTGCTTAGTTGTATGCTTTCTGGAGCTTTGAAGTATTCTTTCATTTGGGTCATTTTTTTTTTGTCTCAACACACTTGTGTAGTAAGGGGTGAGCCTTAAGTGTTTACCCAGGTGGGCAACCCACTTTGCTGCATAGTGACACTGTATGTGGGGAAGGGCCCAACAGGGAACACTGATGCTTGCTCCACTCTCTGCCAGTTTTCAGTCACTTCCCTCACTACCCACAAGCACATTAGGTCCTTCTGGTGCTGATTCCCAGGTGGGTGGGTTTGTGTACATTCTAGGACGCTGTGGGCCTCTCCAATATACTTTCCTGTGAGGCTGTGAGCTTCTCTTGCTGCTGCTTCAACCCCTACAGGTCAGAGGCTTTCAGTCTTTATTTCCCCATAGTGGAACCTTGGGTGTGTGCTCTGACTAGCTCCCTAGTTGTTTCTCCCAGTTATTTGCAAGGGAATGTGGGACTGTGCAGTCCTGCCACCTGCCCTGATTGCCAGCCAACACCTCGCCTGCCGCCTTGGTCTTCCAGCCCCTGCCTTGCAGTGAGTTCTTGCTGCCCGTCCTACTGGTCTGGATGAATGTTTGTTCTTTAAATCCTTGGTTGTCGAACCTCTATACAGTTTGATTTTTTTAAAGATTTTATTTATTTCTTTATCATGGTCTGGTTTGCTCTCTCACATCTTATACTGGAGAACTGGCTTGCAACCCAAGCATGAGCCATAACTGGGAATTGAGCCAGCAACCTTTTGGTTCACAGGCTGACACTCAGTCCACTGAGCCACACCAGCTAGGCCTGTACTTCCTTTTCTGAAGTGTCTGAGCTATACAGTCACGTGCCACATAATGATGCTTCATCCACAAGGAATCACAAATACCCCAGTGGCCCTATACGATTATAATGGAGCTGACAAATTTCTATTGCCCGGTGATATAGTGACCCATTGCAATGTTACACGAAGCACACACCTCCCATGTTTGTAGTGATGCTGGTGCAAACACACCTGCTGCTCTGCCAGTCATGTAACAGTGCAGCACGTGCCATCATGTACAGGACACAGCACCTGGTAAAGATAACAAATGACTATGTTATTGCTTTATGCATATGCTATGCTTTTAATCAATGTGTTTTTTTTACTTTTTTAAAAAACATTTTATTCATTTATCTTTAGAGGGGAAGAAAGGAGGGAGGGAGAGAAATATCAATATATGGTTGCCTCTTGTGTGCTCCTGCTGGGAACTGGCTTATAAACTAGGCCTGTGCCCTGACTGGGAATCGAACTGCAGTTGTTTGGTTGGCAGGCCCGCGGTCAATCCACTGAGCTACACCAGCCAGGTGTCAAGTTTCTGAGTGAGTTCCTTCTACTTATATGCCGTGTTCCACTAGCAGCAGCCTCAGACATCTCCATTCACCACATCTCTTCATGGCATCCTGTTCTCCTGTGCTTCATTTAGTCTCCCGTCAC
Source organism: Sturnira hondurensis (assembly GCF_014824575.4). Taxonomy (NCBI): domain Eukaryota; kingdom Metazoa; phylum Chordata; class Mammalia; order Chiroptera; family Phyllostomidae; genus Sturnira; species Sturnira hondurensis. Next base: position 3,030 of record NW_028084629.1, on the reverse strand, counting down.
TTTGAACAGTAACACAATGTACAGGCCTGTACCCTAGAGCAATAGGCTGCATCGCACAGCCTAGGTGTGAGACAGGCTGTAGTGTCTGGGGACAAGTAAGTGCGCTCTATGGGTTTGCATAACAATAAAATCGCCTGATGATGAATTTCTCAGTGCATACCTGTTGTTAACTGCCCCTAGACTGTATTCATGTATCTGGTCTTCTGTCTAAACTTTGAAATCATCTCTGTTTTTTCCAAAGTAAACATCTTGGGGTTTGGATTGAAGTGCCTGATATCTTTATGGCAGTTTCCTATTAAAAAATACAGTCCCCTTTTGTCCTTGGCATGTGCCATTGGAATGTGCCCAGTTTGTTAGTTTTCTTCTTGAAGCACAACAATTTTTAACATTCCTCCCCTGGATTTTATATCCCAGATGGCATGACCATTATAAATGGGGTTAAAAATGTTCTAAACACTTCTCAATATATGTAAAACAGACCACTATGCAGGATGCCTCACACTTACATACAATTGTTTTTCAGTAAAACTGGGAAAAGGGCGTTCTTATTCTTAGTACTTGTGCATGAGGGAGAAATCATTGTCGTGTTTGTATCTTGTACTCAATCACCCTTCTAAGCTGTCTTATCAGTTCCACTACTCTTTCAGTTTATTCTCTTGGGCCTTCAATTTCATCATATGTGAGAAATGATTTTTTCTATTCCAATATTTATGACTTAAAAAATTGCATCATTAGCAGGTATTGTAGTATTATTCTGGGTTTCAAAACCAATGCTGCTAGTGTTTAGTGCTGAATGTGGTGTTTGCTACAGGTTTCTAATAGATCCTCTACCGCAGGGCCTGAACAACCAATGGACAGCTACAGATCCTATCGGAGCACCACCACCCTGCCCCTGCATAGCTAGAGCCCTCTGTGGAGAACAGAGGTTGGTGAACAGTGGCAATAGCCAAACTTGCAACTGACTGGCCTGGGTAAATCCCTCCCATTGATCTGTCAACAGCAACTAAGAATCAACTACAACATGAAGGTGTACTCAGCCCCCACGAAGGGTACACCTCGAGTACCCAGCTTGGGTGATAGGTGAGGTTGTGCCACTGGATCCTACCAGACACCTACTACATTAGGGCCACGGTACCACAACAAGGAGTCACTGTAGCTCCACCTCATACATGGAAACAAACACAGGGAGGCTGCCAAAATGAAGAGACAAAGAAATATAGCCCAAATGAAAGTATAGATCAAAACTCCAGAAAAAGAGCTAAACGAAATGGAGATAAGCAATCTATCAGATGCAGAGTTCAAAATACTGGTTATAAGGATGCTCAAGAACCTCAACAATATAAAAATATCCAGTCAGAGACAAAGAAAGTACTAATTGAAATAAAGAAGAATTTATAGGGAAACAACAATAGAATGAGTGAAGCCAAGAATCAAATCAATGATTTGGAACACAGGGAAGCGAAAAACAACCAATCAGAATAATGATAAGAAAAAAGAATAAAAAAAGGGGATAGTATAAACAGTCTCTGATACAACTTTAAGGATTACCGTATTCACATCATAGGAGTGTCGGAAAAAGAAGAGAAAAAGGTAGAAATTGGAAATCTGTTTGAAAAAGCAATGGAAGAAAACTTCCCTAATCTGGTGAAGGAAATAGACAAGGAAGTCAAGGAAGCACAGAAAGTCCAAAAAAAGATGGATGTAAAGAGGCCCACTCCAAGACACATCATCATTAAAATGCCAAAGTTTGAAGATAAGGATAGAATCTTAAAAGCAGCAAGAGAAAAGCAGTTTGTTACCTACCAACGAGTTCCCATAAAACTCAGCTGATTTTTCAAAAGAAACCTTGCAAGCAGGAAGGGGCTGGCAAGAAGTATTTGAAGTCATACAAGGCAAGGACCTGAATCCAAGATTGCTCTATCCAGCAAAGCTATCATTTAGAATGGAAGGGCAGATGAGGTGCCTCTCCAATAAAGTCAAATTAAAGGAGTTCATCATCAATAAGCCCTTATTATATGAAATTTTAAAGGGACTTATCTAAGACATAGAAGACGATAAAAATTATGGACATTAAAATGACAATAAACTCACAATGATCAATAACCAAGTCTTAAAAACAAAAACAGAAACAGAAAGAAAAACAAAAACAAACTAAGCAAACAAGTAAAACAGGAACAGAATCACAGAAATAGAGATCACATGGAGGGTTATCAGCAGGGAGGGGTGGGAGGAGGATGGGGGAAAAGGTACAGGGAATAAGAAGCATAAATGGTAGGTACAAAATAGACAGGATGTTAAGAATGGTATAGGAAATGGAGACGCCAAAAAACTTTTATGTACGATCCATGGACATGAATTAAGGGAGGAGGGAATACTGGTAGGAGGAGGGTACATGGCAGAGAGGAATAGAGGGAGGAAAAAATGGAATAAATGTAATACCATAATCCATGAAATATACTTAAAATTTACTCTAAATAAGTTGCTATATATAAAGCATTTAGAACAGTGTGGTATATAGTTCGTAACTATTCACGACCTTCATCATGATTACAAGCTAGAGGCATAAGAGTATTTTTCTGCTGTAAGATAAAATATTGGTCTTTTCACAAGGGAATTTAACTTGTCACATTTATTGTGACCACTGATTTGCTTTGAGGAAGGCTTATCCTTTTACGTTTTCACAGAACGTGATTTTGTATTCTTGTACATTTGCTCCTGACCAAGTGGATCAGGCAGTTTTGTTTCTCTGTGCCACCTAGAGTTTTGAAAGCTGTATGACCCATTTTTATTTGTAATTATCTTTAAAAATTTATAAACCTGCATATTTTCCCCCTGATAGCTACAAACCCTAGTCACTTGTGAATGAGAAAAATATTGAGCATTATTTTACTTCTCTTCCTTTTGACTGTTCCTTCTCCAAGCTCCCAGGTTTTGATATCGTCTGGAAGTTTTGTTTCAGATGCTGTGTGTCCATTTTTTCTTCTTCTGTTTGAAGAACTATTTTCTAGAAATTACATTAAAAATCCTGGG
>NW_028084628.1:0-665 GCF_014824575.4 Sturnira hondurensis | reverse complement strand
AAGCAGAAAAAGCCCAAATTCCTCCTATCCCTTTACTTTTTCTCCTGGTTACGTTGCATTGTTGCCTTCCTCTGGTGGTCATATTAAAAATTGCACCTCCCAATAGGGTCAAGCTATATTTTCCAACCCAGGGTAGTTTCTAGGGGCCAAAGCAGAAAGAGTTGGTGTCAAGGTAAAATGCAGGGTTGCTTGCTGAAAAGTCCTTAAAATTTTCAGGATGGAAAAGGAGAGCATTAAACCTATGGAATTTTCTAAGAAAACTAAAAGTGAACGTGCCTTTTGACCCAGCAATTCCACTGTTAAGAGTATATCCTAAGAATTCTGAAACGCCAATCCAGAAGAACCTATGCACCGAAAGTTCATAGCAGCACAATTTACAATAGCCAAGAGTTGGAAGCTACCTAGATGCCCTTCGGTGAATGACTGGATCAAAAATCTATGGTACATTTACACAATGGAATTCAATGCTGCAGAAAGGAAGAAGGAGCTCCTACCCTTTGCAACATCATCGACGGAACTGGTAAGCATGCTGAGGAAAATAAGCCAGGTGGTGAAAGACAAATATCATATGATACAACCGTTAACAGGAATCTAAACAACAAAACAAACAAGGAGGCAAAATATGACCAATGACACTCAAATACAGAACAGGTTGAGAGGGTCCA
>NW_028084627.1:0-1029 GCF_014824575.4 Sturnira hondurensis | reverse complement strand
CCAGAAAAAGAAGAAAGGCAGTAAGGGGAAGAGAGGAGAACTATTCTACATGATTGAGGGGTGAATCTTGAGGGTACAATAACTTTACCGGGGTTGGGACTACTTCTTCACACTTTCTTTATGCAAAACGTTGCCTTAGCATAGCCTCCCACCACCACCACAGTGTAAACTGCAGGTCTAACATGCCCCTTCAGTAGGGCTTGGGCTTGTCGAGGTCCACACCATTCCCCCAACCAAGGTCTGTTTTTAAACTTCTGGGGGATCCTCTGCAGAACAGAGCTTCATCTTCCCTCTGTCCCCACGCTAATTTGTCCCACAGAGTCTTCCCGCCCCAAGAACCCTCTCGTGGCCACTTCACTGTGCTGACTTCCTCCTGGAGGCCACGCTGCAATGACTGCTAGTCTGGAAATGCCCCCTTCCGCCAGAGCCCAGGATTTGTACTTAGGGCGCCCTCTGCTGCTCCTCATAACAAGGCGGGAGTCTTTCAAAGCCTTCTCAAGGCCCCACTCCAGAATTTCACCAANCTCTGCTCACAGCCCAGATCGGCAGGCTGCCTCCTGGCGGCCACGTTATGTCGACTCCCCCTCACATCCGGAAATGCCACCCCACCCGCGCCCAGTATCTGCACTTACTGTGCCAGCTCCTGCTCTTCCCACCTAGGCAGGAGGCCTTCAAAGCCTCCTCCAGCCCGACTCCAGAATTTCACCTTTGAACCCTCCCCATACCCTAAACCCCGTGCAGGCTCACAGCACTCACACCTCTTGCACTGTGGGGCTGTCCTCCCCGCTTCCTGGGTTTCCTGCAGATCACAGGCCAAGTCCTTGCCTGGCCTGCCCCGTGGCGGCCATGTTGACTCCCTTCCTCGCATCCAGAAATGCCCAGTCCCCACCCACGCCCTGTAGCTGCACTTGCAGCGTCCAGGGGCAGGAGGTTTTCCAAGCCTTCGCAAGGCCCCACTCCAGAATTTCAGGTTTGAGCCTCCCCACCCTCTAACCGCCCCCCCCCCCAACAGGCTCAAGCACTCACACC
>NW_028084626.1:14226-20358 GCF_014824575.4 Sturnira hondurensis | reverse complement strand
AAACTACTTTGGGACTTTGGGAGCATGGCACTGTGTTATCTGTAGAGTGCAGCATTTTGCCATTTCTTTGTTCCTGGGCAATGGGGACATTTCGTAGGAAGAGGGTAGCCCTTGATAAGTCTCCAGCGCTTGTCTAGAAGTATCCTTTGATGGCACTGCTCTGTAGGTTGGACAGAAAGGGAGCAGTGTAATGACATTTCTGTCAGTGAGAAAGAGAATGCTCAGGCACAGGAGTATCTCATCTTTGACACAGAGTGAGCAGTTAACCTGCAGTCTGGCTCAGAAGTGTTTCTCCAGGAGAAAAGCGAAGCCTAGCTAAGCACTGCATGTAGAAGGAACTATGCAAGTTGAAGAATTGCGAAGGCCTAAGACCATGTGATACTAGGGAAACTACTTTATGACTTTGGGACCATGGCACTGTGTTATCTGTAGAGTACAGCGTTTCGCCGTTTCTTTGTTCCTGGGCAATGGGGACATTTCCTAGGAAGCGGGCATCCCCCAATAGGTCTCTACTGCTTTTCTAGAAGTGTCCTTTGATTGCACTGCTGCGGAAGGTGCTCTGTTTTCAGGAGAGTGAAGTCTTTGCCGTTTCTTCATTCCTGGGCAATAGGGACATTTTTTAGGAAGCGGATTTCCCGCGATATGTCTCTACCGCTTGTGTAGAATTATCCATGTGCTGGCACTGCTGCGGTAGGTTGGACAGAGAGGGAGCAGTGAATGACATTTCTGTCAGCGAGAAAGAGAACGCTCAGGCACAGGAGTATCTCATGTTTGACACAGATTGAGCAGTTAACCTGCAGTCTGGCTCAGAAGTGTTTCTCAAGGAGAAAAGCAAAGCCTAGCTAAGCACTGTGTGTAGAAGGAACTATGCAAGGTTGAACACAGTTGCAAAGGTCTAAGGCCATGTGATACTAGGGAAACTATTGTGGGACTTTGGGAGCATGGCACTGTGTTCTCTGTAGAGTGAAGCAATTCGCAGTTTCTTTGTTCCTGGGCAATAGGGATATTACATAGGAAGCGGGTTTCCCCCGAAAAGTCTCTACCCATTGTACAGAGGTATCCTTGTGCTGGCACTGCTGGGGTAGGTTGGACAGTGAGGGAGCTGTGGAATGACATTTCTGTCAGCGAGAAAGAGAAAGCTCAGGCACAGGAGTATCTCATCTTTGACACAGATTGAGCAGTTAACCTGCAGTCTGGCTCGGAAGTGTTTCCAAAGGAGAAAAGCGCAGCCTGGCTAAGAACTGCGTGTAGAAGGAACTATGCAAGGTTGAACACAGTTGCTAAGGCCTAAGGCCATGGGATACAAGGGAAAGTATTTTGGGACTTTAGGCCATGGCACTGTGTTATCTGCAGAGTGAAGGGTTTCGCCCTTTGTTCGTTCCTTGGCAATAGCGCCATTTCATAGGAAGCGGGTTTCCCCGGATAAGTCTCTTCCACTTGTGTAGAAGTATCCTTGGGCTGGCACTGCTGGGGTAGGTTGGACAGCGAGGGAGCTGTGGAATGACATTTCTGTCAGCTAGAAAGAGAACACTCAGGCACAGGAGTATCTCATCTTTGACACAGAGTGAGCAGTTAACCTGCAGTCTGGCTCAGAAGTGTTCCCCAAGGAGAAAAGTGAAGCCTGGCTAAGAACTGCGTGTAGAAGGAACTATGCAACTTTGAACACAGTTGCGAAGGCCTAAGGCTATGTGATACTAGGGAAAGTATTTTGGGACTTTGGGAGCATGGCACTGTGTTATCTGTAGTGTGAAGCGTTTTGTCGTTTCTTTGTTCCTGGGCAATAGGGACATTTCCTAGGAAGCGGGTTTCCCCCGAAGAGTCTCTGCCGATTTTGTACAGGTATCCTTGTGCTGGCACTGCTGCCATAGGTTGGACAGCGGGGGAGCTGTGGAATGACATTTCTGTCAGCGAGAAAGAGAAAGCTCAGGCCCAGGAGTATCTCATGTTTGACACAGAGTGAGCAGTCAACCTGCAGTCTGGGTCAGAAGTGTTTCTCCAGGAGAAAAACGAAGCCTAGCTACGCACTGGGTGTACAAGGAAGTATGCAAGGTTGAACACAGTTGCAAAGTCCTAAGCCCATGTGATACAAGAGAAACTGTTTTGGAACTTTGGGAGCATGGCACTCTATTATCTTCAGAGTGAAGCGTTTCGCGGTTTCTTCGTTCCTGGGTATTAGGGATATTTCGTAAGAAGCGGGTTTCCCAGATAATTCTCTACTCCTTGTGTAGAAGTATCTTTTGCTGGCACTGCTGGGGAAGGTGCTGTGTTATCTGCAGAGTGAAGCATCTGCCTTTTATTTGTTCCTGGGCAATAGGGACATTTCGTACGAAGCAGGTTTGCCACGATAAGTCTACGCCCCTTGTGTAGAAGTATCCTTTGCTGGCACTGCTGCGGACGGTACTGTGTTATCTGAAGAGTGAAGGGTTTGCGGTTTCTTTTTTCCTGGGCAATAGGGACATCTCGTAGGAAGCGTGTTTCCCCCGATAAGTCTGTACCGCTTGTGTAGAAGTATCCTTGTGCTGGCACCTCTTCGGTATTTTGGACAGCAAGGGGGTTGTGGATTAACATTTCTTTCAGCGAGTATCAGAACGCTCAGACACAAGAGTATCACATCTTTGACACAGAGTGAGCAGTTAACCTGCTGTCTGGTTCAGAAGTGTTTCCCAAGGAGAAAAGCGTAGCCTGGCTAAGAACTTCGTGTAGAAGGAACTATTGAAGGTTGAACAGAGTTACGAAGGCCTAAGGCCATGTGATACTAGGGAAACTACTTTGGGACTTTGTGAGCATGGCACTGTGTTATCTCCAGAGTGACGCTTTTCAGCCTTTCTTCCTTCCTGGGCAATGGGGACATTTCCTAAGAAGCGGCTGTCACCCGATAAGTCTCTACCGCTTGTCTAGAAGTATCCTTTTTTGGCACTGCTGGGGAAGGTACTGTGTTATCTGCAGAATGAAGCCTTTGCCGTTTCTTTGTTTCTGGGCAATAGGGACATTTCATAGGAAGCGGGTTTCCCCCGATAAGTCTCTACCGCTTGTGTAGAATTATCCTTGTGCTGGCACTGCAGCAGTACGTTGGACAGCGAGGGAGCAGTGTAATGACATTTCTGTCAGCGAGAAAGAGAACGCTCAGGCACAGGAGTATGTCATCTTTGACACAGAGTGAGCAGTTAACCTGCAGTCTGGCTCAGAGTGTTTCCCAAGGAGAAAATTGAAGCCTGGCGAAGAACTGCGTGTAGAAGGAACTGTGCAACATTGAACACAGTTGCGAAGGTCTAAGGCCATGTGATACTAGGGAAACTATTGTGGGACTTTGGGAGCATGGCACTGTGTTATCTGTACATTGAAGCGTTTCACCGTTTCTTTGTTCCTGGGCAATAGGGACATTTCATAGGAAGCGTGTTTTCCCCAAAAAGTCTACCGATTGTGTAGCGGTGTCCTTCTGCAGGCACTGCTGCCCTAGGTTGAACAGCGAGGTAGCTATGGAATGACATTTCTGTCAGCGAGAAAGAGAACGCTCAGGCACAGGAGTATCTCATTTTGACACAGAGTAAGCAGTTAACCTGCAGTCTGGCTCGGAAGTGTTTCTCAAGGAGAAAAGAGAAGCCTAGCTAAGCACTGCGTGTAGAAGGAACTATGCAAGGTTGAACACAGTTGAGAAGGCCTAAGGCCATGGGATACAAGGGAAAGTATTTTGGGACTTTAGGCCATGACACTGTGTTATCTGCAGAGTGAAGGGTTTCGCCCTTTGTTCGTTCCTGGGCAATAGAGCCATTTCGTAGGAAGCGGGTTTCCCCAGATAAGTCTCTTCCGCTTGTGTAGAAGTATCCTTGTGCTGGCACTGCTGGGGTAGGTTGGACAGCGAGGGAGCTGTGGAATTACATTTCTGTCAGCTAGAAAGAGAACACTCAGTCAAAGGAGTATCTCATCTTTGACACAGAGAGCAATTAACCTGCAATCTGGCTCAGAAGAGTTTCTCCAGGAGAAAAGGGAAGCCTAACTAAGCAATGTGTGTAGAAGGAACTATGCAAGGTTGAACACAGTTGCGAAGGCCTAAGGCCATGGGATACAAGGGAAGGTATTTTGGGACTTTGGGATCATGGCACTGTGTTATCTACAGAGTGAAGGGTTTCGCTCTTTGTTCGTTCCTTGGCAATAGAGCCATTTCGAAGGAAGGGGTTTTCCCCTGATAGGTCTCTTCCGCTTGTCTAGAAGTATCCTTTGATGGCACTGCTGAGGAAGGTACTGTGTTATCTACAGAGTGAAGCCTTTGCAGTTTCTTCATTCCTGGGCAATAGGGACATTTCATAGGAAGCGGGTTTCCCCTGATAAGTCTCTACCACTTGTGTAGAATTATCCTCGTGCTGGCACTGTTGCGGTAGGTTGGACAGCGAGGGAGCACTGTAATGACATTTCTGTCGGCGAGAAAGAGAACACTCAGGCACAGGAGTATCTCATGTTTGACACAGAGTGAGCAGTTAACCTGCAGTCTGGCTCAGAAATCTTTATCAAGGAGAACAGTGAAGCCTGGCTAAGAACTGCCTGTAGAAGGAACTATGCAAAGTTGAACACAGTTGCGAAGGCGTCACCACATGTGATACTAGGGAACTATTTTGTGAGTTTGGGAGGAAGGCACTGTGTTATCTGTAGAGTGAACCGTTTCGTCGTATCTTTGTTCCTGGGCAATGAGGATATTTCATAGGAGGCGAGTTTCCCCCGAAAAGTCTCTACCGATTGTGCAGAGGTATCCTTGTGCTGGCACTGCTGCCATAGGTTACACAGCGAGGGAGCTGTGGAATGACATTTCTGTCAACGAGAAAGAGAAAGCTCAGGCACAGGCGTACTCAACTTTAACACAGAGTGAGCAGTTAACCTGCAGTCTGGCTCAGAAGTGTTTCTGCAGAAGGAAAGCGAAGCCTAGCTAAGCAATGCGTGTAGAAGGAACTATGCAAGGTTGAACACAGTTGCTAAGTCCTAAGGCCATGTGATACTAGAGAAACTATTTAGGAACTTTGGGAGCATGGCACTGTGTTATCTGCAGAATGAAGCGTTTCGCCATTTCTTCGTTCCAGGGCAAAAGAGACATTTCGGAGGAAGCGGGTTTCCCCCGGTAAGTCTCTACATCTTCTGTAGAAGTATCCTTCGGCTGGCGCTGCTGCGGTAGGTTGGACAGCAAGGGAGCTGTGGAATGATATTTCTGTCAGTGAGAAAGAGAACAATCAGACACAGGAGTATCTCATCTTTGACACAGAGTGAGCAGTAAGCCTGCAGTCTGGCTCAGAAATGTTTCTCCAGGAGAAAAGCGAAGCCTAGCTAAGCACTGCCTGTAGAAGGAACGATGCAAAGTTGAACAGAATTGCGACGGCCTAAGTCCATGTGATACGAGGGAAACTACTTTGGGACTTTGGGAGCATGGCACTGTGTTATCTGTAGAGTGCAGGGTTTCGCCGTTTCTTTGTCCCTGGGCAATGGGGACATTTTGTAGAAAGTGGCTATCCCCCGATAAGTCCCTACCGCTTGTCTAGAAGTATCCTTTGATGGCACTGCTGCGGAAGCTACTGTGTTATCTGAAGAGTGAAGCGTTTGCGGTTTCTTCGTTCCTGGGCAATAGGGAAATTTTGTAGGAAGCGGGATTCCCAGATAAGTCTCTGCCCTTTGTGTGGAAGTATCCTTTTCTAGCACTGCTGGGGAAGGTGTTGTGTTATCTGCAGAGTGAAGCATTTGCGGTTCATTTCTTCCTGGGCTATAGGGACATTTTGTAGGAAGCGGGTTTCCCACGATAAGTCTCTACCCTTTGTGTAGAAGTATCCTTTTCTGGCACTCCTGAGGAAGGTGCTCTGTTATCTGCAGATTTAAGCGTTTGCCGTTTATTTGTTCCTGGGAAATAGGGACATTTCGTAGGAAGCGGGTTTCCCAGATGAGTCTCTATCAAATGTGTAGAAGTATCCTTTTCTGGCACTGCTTCGGATGGTGCTGTGTTATCTGCAGAGATAAGCGTTTGCCCTTTATTCGTTCCTGGGCAATAGGCACATTTCGTAGGAAGCGGGTTTCCCAGATAAGTCTCTGCCCTTTTTGTAGAAGTATCCTTTTCTGGCACTGCTGGGGAAGGTGTTGTGTTATCTGCAGAGTGAAGCATTT
>NW_028084626.1:0-7664 GCF_014824575.4 Sturnira hondurensis | reverse complement strand
TTTTTTTTGCTTTTTTTCCTCCCCGAACAGGACATCAAGTTCAACTTGTACATCTTCATCAGGCTGAACACAGAAGATAGTACTCAAAGAACCATTAAGGCAGATTCTAAGTCAGGCTCTGTCACCCAAAGGCTACAGGACATTAGGAAACCAACTCATTTGCTGTGCCAGCCTTGATCGTTTAACTAAAAGCAATCTTAAGAGTGCTGTCTCCACAGGATGGTTAGCAATGGTTTCTCATGCCAGATCACCCCGGATCTGGCTCTAGCTGGCAAGGGACTGCACTGCCTCGCCCATGACGGGTGCTCAGGCTTCAGTGGGTTAGAGCCAGGAAGGGCTCCTCCCAGAGGACATGGGCACTGGGCTACGTGAGAATAGCTGTGGGACGAGGGTCCATTACTACCTCTGTTGGCAGCTACATGGATCCTTCTACTATGGGCTCCAAAGTCAGTTATGGGCCCTGGGTCAGCTATTCCCGCCTCTGAGGAATCTTACCTGTCTAGAGTATCCCAGGATGCTTTCGGGGCCCAGGAGGAATCAGGGCCAGCGCTTACTGGCATAGGCAAGCTTTGTCTCTTTTCGGTTTACTTTCCAGAACTTACTGACCCCTGGGAAGCCAGGGGAGGCACTTACATTTCCTGAAATGAGGCAGAGCAGTTCCCAACATCACCCTCTTTTCTCTTTTTTAAATGAATTGTAGCTGTTTGGCCTCTGAAAACTACTACGCGCTATGCCCTAATGCCTACAACACAAAACAACTTCAATATACATAATAGAGCACACATAAGGAAGAAGAAACCGAGGAGTCCTTGAGGCCACCATAACCCAAGCTCACAGAGGGAGCAGTTAACCTGCGGTCTGGCTCAGAAGTGTTTTCCAAGGAGAAAAGTGAAGCCTGGCTAAGAACTGCGTGTAGAAGGAACTATGCAAGGTTGAACACAGTTGCTAAGGCCTAAGGCCATGTGATATTAGGGAAACTATTTTGGGACTTTGGGAGCATGGCACTGTGTTATCTGCAGAGTGAAGCGTTTCACCGTTTCTTCATTCCTGGGCAATAGGGACATTTCGTAGGAAGCGGGTTTCCCCCGATAAGTTTCTAAGCTTGTGTAGAAGCATCCTTGGGCTGGCACTGCTGCGGTAGGTTGGACAGCAGGGAGGTGTGGAATGACATTTCTGTGAGCGAAAAAAAGAACCCTCAGCCACAGGAGTATCTCATCTTTGACACAGAGTGAGCAGTTAAACTGCAGTCTGGCTCAGAAGTGTTTCTCAATGAGAAAGGCGAAGCCTGGCTAAGAACTGCGAGTAGAAGGAAGATGCAATGAGGAACACAGTTGCGAAGGCCTAAGGCCATGGGATACAAGGGAAAGTATTTTGGGACTTTGAGAGCATGGCACTGTGTTATCTGCAGAGTGAAGCGTTTCCCCGTTTCTTCCTTCCTGGGCAATAGGGACATTTCGTAGGAACCGGGTTTCCCCGGATAAGTCTCTACCGCTTGTGTAGAACTATCCTTGTTGTGGCACTGTTGCGATAGGTTGGACAGCGAGGGAGCAGTGCAATGACATTTCTGTCAGTGAGAAAGAGAACGCTCAGGCACAGGAATATCTCATCTTTGACACAGAGTGAGCAGTTAACTTGCAGTCTGGCTCGGAAGTGTTCCCCAAGGAGAAAAGCGCAGCCTGGCTAACAACTGCGTGTAGAAGGAACTATGCAAGGTTGAACACAGTTGCGAAGGCCTAAGGCCATGTGATACAAGGGAAAGTATTTTGGGACTTTGGGAGCATGGCACTGTGTTATCTGCAGAGTGAAGCGTTTCGCCGTTTCTTTGTTCCTGGCCAATGGGGACATTTCCTAAGAAGCGGCTGTCCCCCGATAAGTCTCTACCGCTTGTCTAGAAGTATCCTATGATTGCACTGCTGCGGAAGGTACTCTGTTATCTGCAGAGTGAAGGGTTTGCCATTTCTTCGTTCCTGGGCAATAGGGACATTTCACAGGAAGCGGGTTTCCCCCGATAAGTCTCTACCGCTTGTGTAGAATTATCCTTGTGCAGGCACTGCTGCCGTAGGTTGGACAGTGAGGCAGCTGTGGAATGACATTTCTGTCAGCGAGAAAGAGAACGCTCAGGCACAGGAGTATCTCATGTTTGACACAGAGTGAGCAGTTAACCTGCAGTCTGGCTCGGAAGTGTTACCCAAGGAGAAAAGCGCAGCCTGGCTAAGAACTGCGTGTAGAAGGAACTGTGCAAGGTTGAACACAGTTGCGAAGGCCTAAGGCCATGGGATACAAGGGAAAGTATTTTGCGACTTTGGGAGCATGGCACTGTGTTATCTGCAGAGTGAAGGGTTTCGCCCTTTGTTCATTCCTTGGCAATAGCGCCATTTCGTAGGAAGCTGGTTTCCCCGAATAAGTCTCTTCCGCTTGTGTAGAAGTATCCTTGGGCTGGCACTGCTGCTTTAGGTTGGACAGCAAGGGAGCTGTGGAATGACATTTCTGTGAGGTAGAAAGAGAATGCTCAGGCACAGGAGTATCTCATCCTTGACAAAGAGTGAGCAGTTAACCTGCAGTCTGGCTCAGAAGTGTTTCTCCAGGAGAAAAGGGAAGCCTAGCTAAGCAATGTGTGTAGAAGGAACTATTCAAAGTTGAACACAGTTGCGAAGCCCTAAGGCCATGTGATACTAGGGAAACTACTTTGGGACTTTGGGAGCATGGCACTGTGTTATCTGTAGAGTGCAGGGTTTCGCCGTTTCTTTGTTCCTGGGCAATGGGGACATTTCGTAGGAAGAGGGTAGCCCTCGATAAGTCTCCACAGCTTGTCTAGAAGTATCCTTTGATGGCACTGTGCTGTAGGTCGGACAGCAAGGGAGCTGTGGAATGACATTTCTGTCAGTGAGAAAGAGAATGCTCAGGCACAGGAGTATCTCATCTTTGACACAGAGTGAGCAGTTGACCTGCACTCTGGCTCAGATGTGTTTCTCCAGGAGAAAAGCGAAGCCTAGCTAAGCACTGCTTGTAGAAGGAACTATGCAAGTTGAAGAATTGCGAAGGCCTAAGGCCATGTGATACTAGGGAAACTACTTTGGGACTTTGGGACCATGGCACTGTGTTATCTGTAGAGTACAGCGTTTCGCCGTTTCTTTGTTCCTGGGCAATGGGGACATTTCCTAGGAAGCGGGTGTCCCCCGATAGGTCTCTACCGCTTTTCTAGAAGTGTCCTTTGATTGCACTGCTGCGGAAGGTGCTCTGTTATCTGGAGAGTGAAGTCTTTGCCGTTTCTTCGTTCCTGGGCAATAGGGACATTTTTTAGGAAGCGGGTTTCCCGCGATATGTCTCTACCGCTTGTGTAGAATTATCCTTGTGCTGGCACTGCTGCGGTAGGTTGGACAGCGAGGGAGCAGTGAATGACATTTCTGTAAGCGAGAAAGAGAACGCTCAGGCACAGGAGTATCTCATCTTTGACACAGAGTGAGCAGTTAACCTGCAGTCTGGCTCAGAAGTGTTCCCCAAGGAGAAAAGTGAAGCCTGGCTAAGAACTGCGTGTAGAAGGAACTATGCAACTTTGAACACAGTTGCGAAGGCCTAAGGCTATGTGATACTAGGGAAATTATTTTCGGACTTTGGGAGCATGGCACTGTGTTATCTGTAGTGTGAAGCGTTTTGCCGTTTCTTTGTTCCTGGAAATAGGGACATTCTGTAGGAAGCGGGTTTCCCCCGAAGAGTCTCTGCCGATTTTGTACAGGTATCCTTGTGCTGGCACTGCTGCCGTAGGTTGGACAGCGGGGGAGCTGTGGAATGACATTTCTGTCAGCGAGAAAGAGAAAGCTCAGGCACAGGAGTATCTCATGTTTGACACAGAGTGAGCAGTCAACCTGCAGTCTGGGTCAGAAGTGTTTCTCCAGGAGAAAAGCGAAACCTAGCTAAGCACTGCGTGTAGAAGGAACTATGCAAGGTTGAACACAGTTGCAAAGTCCTAAGGCCATGTGATACAAGAGAAACTATTTTGGAATTTTGGGAGCATGGCACTATATTATCTTCAGAGTGAAGCGTTTCGCGGTTTCTTCGTTCCTGGGCATTAGGGACATTTCGTAAGAAGCGGGTTTCCCAGATAAGTCTCTACTCCTTGTGTAGAAGTATCCTTTGCTGGCACTGCTGGGGAAGGTGCTGTGTTATCTGCAGAGTGAAGCGTCTGCCGTTTATTTGTTCCTGGGCAATAGGGAAATTTCGTAGGAAGTGGGTTTGCCACGATAAGTCTATGCCCCTTGTGTAGAAGTATCCTTTGCTGGCACTGCTGCGGACGGTACTGTGTTATCTGAAGAGTGAAGGGTTTGCCATTTCTTTTTTCCTGGGCAATAGGGACATCTCGTAGGAAGCGTGTTTCCCCCGATAAGTCTGTACCGCTTGTGTAGAAGTATCCTTGTGCTGGCACCTCTTCGGTATTTTGGACAGCAAGGGGGTTGTGGATTAACATTTCTTTCAGCGAGTAAGAGAACGCTCAGACACAAGAGTATCACATCTTTGACACAGAGTGAGCAGTTAACCTGCTGTCTGGCTCAGAAGTGTTTCCCAAGGAGAAAAGCGTAGCCTGGCTAAGAACTTCGTGTAGAAGGAACTATGGAAGGTTGAACTGAGTTGCGAAGGCCTAAGGCCATGTGATACTAGGGAAACTACTTTGGGACTTTGGGAGCATGGCACTGTGTTATCTGTAGAGTGCAGCGTTTCGCCGTTTCTTTGTTCCTGGCCAATGGGGACATTTCCTAAGAAGCGGCTGTCCCCCGATAAGTCTCTACCGCTTGTCTAGAAGTATCCTATGATTGCACTGCTGTGGATGGTACTGTGTTATCTGCAGAATGAAGCCTTCGCCGTTTCTTTGTTCCTGGGCAATAGGGACATTTTATAGGAAGTGGTTTTCCCCCGATAAGTCTCTACGGCTTGTGTAGAATTATCCTTGTGCTGGCACTGCAGCAGTACGTTGGACAGCGAGGGAGCAGTGAATGACATTTCTGTCAGCGAGAAAGAGAACGCTCAGGCACAGGAGTATGTCATCTTTGACACAGAGTGAGCAGTTAACCTGCAGTCTGGCTCAGAGTGTTTCCCAAGGAGAAAATTGAAGCCTGGCTAAGAACTGCATGTAGAAGGAACTGTGCTACATTGAACACAGTTGGGAAGGTCTAAGGCCATGTGATACTAGGAAAACTATTGTGGGACTTTGGGAGCATGGCACTGTGTTATCTGTACATTGAAGCGTTTCACCGTTTCTTTGTTCCTGGGCAATAGGGACATTTCATAGGAAGCGTGTTTTCCCCAAAAAGTCTCTACCGATTGTGTAGCGGTGTCCTTCTGCGGGCACTGCTGCCCTAGGTTGAACAGCGAGGGAGCTATGGAATGACATTTCTGTCAGCGAGAAAGAGAACACTCAGGCACAGGAGTATCTCATCTTTGACACAGAGTGAGCAGTTAACCTGCAGTCTGGCTCAGAAGTGTTTCTGCAGAAGAAAACCGAAGCCTAGCTAAGCAATGCCTGTAGGAGGAACTATGCAAGGTTGAACACAGTTGCTAAGTCCTAAGGCCATGTGATACTAGAGAAACTATTTAGGAACTTTGGGAGCATGGCACTGTGTTATCTGCAGAATGAAGCGTTTCGCCATTTCTTTGTTCCTGGGCAAAAGAGACATTTCGAAGGAAGCGGGTTTCCCCCGATAAGTCTCTACATCTTCTGTAGAAGTATCCTTGGGCTGGCGCTGCTGCGGTAGGTTGGACAGCAAGGGAGCTGTGGAATGATATTTCTGTCAGTGAAGAAGAGAACACTCAGGCACAGGAGTATCTCATCTTTGACACAGAGTGAGCAGTTAGCCTGCAGTCTGGTTCAAAAATGTTTCTCCAGGAGAAAAGCGAAGCCTAGCTAAGCAATGTGTGTAGAAGGAACTATTCAAAGTTGAACACAGTTGCGAAGCCCTAAGGCCATGTGATACTAGGGAAACTACTTTGGGACTTTGGGGGCGTGGCACTGTGTTATCTGTAGAGTGCAGGGTTTCGCCGTTTCTTTGTCCCTGGGCAATGGGGACATTTTGTAGAAAGTGGGTATCCCCTGATAAGTCCCTACCGCTTGTCTAGAAGTATCCTTTGATGGCACTGCTGCGGAAGGTACTGTGTTATCTGAAGAGTGAAGCGTTTGCGGTTTCTTCGTTCCTGGGCAATAGGGACATTTTGTAGGAAGCGGGATTCCCAGATGAGTCTCTTCCACTTGTGTAGAAGTATCCTTGGGCTGATACTGCTGCCTTAGGGTGGACAGCTACGGAGCTGTGGAATGACATTTCTGTCAGCGAGAAAGAGAACGCTCAGGCACAGGAGTATCTCATGTTTGACACAGAGTGAGCAGTTAACCTGCAGTCTGGCTCAGAAATGTTTCCCAAGGAGAAAAGTGAAGCCTGGCTAAGAACTGCGTGTAGAATGAACTATGCAACGTTGAACACAGTTGCGAAGGCCTAAGGCCATGTGATACAATGGAAAGTATTTTGGGAATTTAGGAGCAAGGCGTTGTGTTATCTGCAGAGTGAAGGGTTTTGCGATTTCTTTGTTCCTGGGCAATAGGAACTTTTCATAGGAAGCGGGTTGCCCAGATAAGTCTCTACCCCTTGTGTAGAAGTATCCTGTGCTGGCACTGCTGGGGAAGGTGCTATGTTATCTGCAGAGTGAAGTGTCTGCCGTTTATTCGTTCCTGGGCAATAGGGACATTTCGTAGGAAGCGGGTTTGCCAGGATAAGTCTCGTCCCCTTGTGTAGAAGTATCCTTTGCTGGCACTGCTGAGGACGGTACTCTGTTATCTGAACAGTGAAGTGTTTGCCCTTTCTTCCTCCCTGGGCTATAGGGATATCTCGTAGGAATCAGGTCTCCCCCAATAAGTCTGTACCGCTTGTGTAGGAGTATCCTTGTGCTGGCACCTCTTCGGTATTTTGGACAGCAAGAGAGCTGTGGATTAACATTTCTTTCAGCGAGAAAGAGGACACTCAGGCACAGGAGTAGCACATCTTTGACACAGAGTGAGAAGTTGACCTGCTGTCTGGCTCAGACGTATTTCCCAAGGAGAAAAGCGAAGTCCGGCTAAGAACTGCGTGTAGAAGGAACTATGCGACCTTGAACACAGTTGCGAAGGCTAAGGCCATGTGATACAAGGGAAAGTATTTTGGGCCTTTGGGAGCATCGCACTGTGTTATCTGCAGAGTGAAGCTTTTTGGCCTTTCTTCCTTCCTGGGCATTAGGGGCATTTCTTAGGAAGCTGGTTTTCCACAATAAGTCTCTAACCCTTGTGTAGAAGTATCCTTTGCTGGCATTGCTGCGGAAGATGCTGTGTTACCTGCAGAGTGACGTATTTCCCATTTATTCATTCCTGGGCAATAGGCAAATTTCGTAGGAAGCGGGTTTCCCACGATAAGTCTCTATTCTTTGTGTAAAAGTATCCTTTTCTGGCACTGCTGCGGAAGGTGCTGTATTATGTGCAGAGTGAAGCTTTTGCCCTTTCTTCCTTCCTGGGCAATAGGCACCATTCGTAGGAAGCTGGTTTCCAGAAAAGTCTCTACCACTTGTTAGAAATATCCTTTGCTGGCACTGCTGGGGAAGGTGCTGTGTTATCTGCAGAGTTAAGCTTTTGAAGTTTATTGGTTCCTGGGCTATAG
>NW_028084625.1:0-2876 GCF_014824575.4 Sturnira hondurensis | reverse complement strand
TCAGTTTAGTCTTCATTTGGTCCTCTAATTTGTGACTAAAATTGACCAGTTCCATGAGCCTCCTGATCACGAGTATTTTGAACTGTGCATCTGAAAGTCTGGCTATTTCTTGGTCATTTAGAATTATAGGCTCTGGGGCTTTGAGCTGTTGTTGAGTCATAATGTTTGGTCTGTTCACACCTGTTATGTATGAGGGGTGGAGTCTTAGGTGTTCCCCAGGGCCGGGCAACCCAGGCACTGGGTTGTGATGCTGTATGTGGGGGCGGAGTCAGAGAGGGGGAAAAAATGGTGCTTTGCTCTGCTCCACTCTCTCTCAGATTTCTGTCCCCTCTGCAGCTTCCCACAAGCAAATTGGGCCCCTCTGGTGCTGGTTCCCGGGTGTGTGGGCCCGTGTACTCTCCAGACCCTGTGGGTCTCTCCAATGACCTCTCTGTGAGCCTGGGAGCCTTTCCCGGCCCCTTGACCCGGAGAAAGTCTTTCCAGTTGGTGCTTTGAGGCTCTAATTCCCGTCTCTGGGGCCCTAGCCTGAGCGGTCTCACTGTTCGCTCCTTCGCTTGGTTTATCTGCGCGGGAATGTGTGACCGCACTCAGCCAGCCACCCTGCGCCCTCACTGGGTCTGCCGGTCGCCACCCCATGCCTGGGATCCACCAACCACCTCCGCCTCTGCTCCTGGGTGGGTCGGAGGTGAGAATCTTTCCAACCCAACCCCATTCTGCTGCTGACTCTGCCCCTCTTACCGGTCTGACTGAGTGGTTCGTTGTTATCAGACTTCCGTACAGTTCAATTTTCACTGTTTTGGCTGTGTTTTTGTTTCTAAAACTTTGCTGTCTTTAAATTTAGTTGTGGGAGGGGGCACATTGTTTCCACCTACAGCTCCATCTTGGCCAGGAGTCATCAAGTCAGTTTTCAATTTCTTGCTCTTCCTCTTCTCCTTCTGGCACCCCTATGATTCTGATTTTGGGATGTTTAAAGCTGTCCTAGAGGCTCTGCAGCCTCTCCTCATATTCTTGAATTCTTGTTTCTTCATCTATTCTGGTTGAATGTTTATTTCTTCCTTCTGTTCCAAATTGTTGTTGTGAGACTCAGTTTTCTTCCCATCACTGTTGGTTCCCTGTCTATTTTCCTTTCTTTTTAAAAATTTATTTATTTATTTATTTATTTTTAGAAAGAGGGAAAGGGAATGATAGGGAGAGAAACATCAATGTGTGGTTGCCTCACACATCCAATACTGGGGGACTAACCTGGCCTGAAACCCAGGCATGTGCCCTGACTGGGAATTGAACCAGCAGCCCTTTGGTTCACAGGTTAGCACTCAATCCACTGAGCCACACCAGCCAGGGCTCCTGTCTATTTTTATTTCACTCTTTTTTTTAAATTTACTTATCTTTAGAGGGGAAGGGAAGGAGAGAGGGAGAGAAATATCAATGTATGGTTGCCTCTCCTGCGTCCCTTGCTGGGAACTGGCTGTAACCCAGGCATGTGCCCTGACTGGGAATCGAACCTCAATCCTCTGGTTTGTAGGCCTGCGCTCAATCCACTGAGCTACACCAGCCAGGGCTATTTCACTCTTCATAGCCTTCACTTTTTCCTCTATTTTGTGACCATGCTCAACCATTTCTGTGAGCATCCTAATTACCAGTGTTTTGAACTTTGCATCTGATATGTTGGCTCTCTCTTCACCACTTAGCTCTATTTTTGGAGCTTTAATCTGTTCTTTCATTTGGGCCATATTTCTTTGTCTTGGTGCACCTATTACATTGTAAGGGGCAGAGCCTTGGGTATTCGCCCAGTCAGGACAACCCACATCCCCGCTCCCTGTGTTTTGGCACAGTATGTGGGGGAGGGGTCCGAGAGGAAACAACGTCATTTGCTCAGCTCTTGCCCCACTTTCAGTCACTTCCCCACTACCCGCAAGCAAATTGGCCTCATCTGGTGCTGACGCCTGGGTGGGTGCATTTGTGTATGTTCTAGGACCATGTGGGTCTCTCCAATGAACTCTCCTGTGAAGCTGGGAGTTTCTCCTGCCAGTGCAACCCCCACAGATTTTTATAGCCAGAGGTTTTGAGGCTTTCTTTTCCCATGCTGGAACCCTAGATTGCACAGTCTGTCTTGCTCTCCTGTTGTTCCTCCCAGTTTATCCACAAGCAAATGTGGAACAGCCCCATCTGCCAGCTGCTGCCTTGCCTGCCCTGGTCCACATGGTCCTCCCACTGCCACCTTGCTGCATGTCCTCTCCTCCCTGACTGCCTGTCTCCACCCCTCCTACCAGTATGAATTAATGTTTCTTCTTTAACTCCTTGGTTGTCAGACTTCGTACAGTTCTAATTTCTGGCAGTTCTGATTAGTTTTTCTTTTCAAATTTGTTCTTGTCCTTCTTTTGGTTGTGCGAGGAGGCAGATTGTATCTACCTGTGCCTCCATCTTCGCCAGAAGTCTGCATCTTGTTTCTTAATAGTAAGTTTTATTTTATTCTCCCCTTTAATTAGTCAGCTAATTATATATTGCTTTCTTATCTAAGGACTTAGCAAAAGTTTCATCTTGGCTTACCGTCTAAAATTCACTGACACTTTGCTCTCCATCAGCACAACACACAGACTTTAGTCCTCTAACTCAGTTTACCAGTGACTCCTGTGCTATTGTGTCACATGTCTTAATTTCGCTTATATATTTTAAACACCATGACACAGTCATTTTTGTTTTAGAGTCAATGTTTATTTAAATTTACACACGTATTGTCACTTTCATTGTTCTTCCTTCCTTTCCCTCCCTTTAAAAATATATTTTATTGATTATCCCATTACAGTTGCCCTATCCCCCACTTCATTCCCCTCCACCCTGTACACCCCTCCCCCACCATCCCCCCTTTCGTTTATGTC
>NW_028084624.1:0-10998 GCF_014824575.4 Sturnira hondurensis | reverse complement strand
CCATCTCAGCCTGCCTAGCATCTCTGGATTCAGAACTCGTTCTGAGTCACTTCAATAGGAGCTGTACCCGAGGGTTCAGGATGAGGGATGAAAATGGTCTCCGTTCAGAAATAAGTAAGAGCAGAGTGTTCTGCCTTTAGTGTGAGGCACAGAACTCATGAGCTTATTCGCCTACAGCTGAGAGACCCCAGGAACTGAACAGCTGGGGACCCAGGGTGCATGGAGGAGGGGCGGGTGTCAGGGCCTCCTGAGTGTCCTCACACTTATTACTGTTCCCAGACTCTCCAGGGACAGGGCCTTGGGCTGAGGAGCCCCCAGAACTAGCTGCTGGAGGGGGAGCAGGCACAGCCTGAGTTCCTCTGTGTCCAGGGTTCCCATTAAAGACACAGTGCGGCTGTCAGGGTGGTTGAACCTGGCTGGCATGGCTGCCACCACTTGTTCTGGTTCACAGCCCATGGACACGACCTCAGTGACCATATTCTCAGAGGACTGACCTGTCATAAGTGCACTTGTTGCATCTTCAAAGAGTTTGACAGGGAACGGTGTCTGGATGTGTGATTGTTGATGGGAGTTTCCACTGGCTCTCCTGCCGGGTTCTCCTGCTTGGTGGCACCAGCAGGTGCAGATTTAGAAGATGCTGTGGTGGACGCTGGAGAAACAGGTGCAGGTGCAGGTGTGGGAGTGGGAGCCAAAGCAGGGGCACGGGGCGGGGTGTGGGGGACCAGCCCCACAGCTGGGGCTGTGTGGGAGCAAACTGCTCTGGGTGCTGGCCGCTGGGCGTGGCCTGCAGATGGGCGTGGCCTGTGACTGGGCGGGGCCGGGGTGGTGGGGCTCCTCTGGCCTGCTGAGGAAGGCAGTGGGGGTGGGGCTGTCACTTCTCCCTTGCAGAGCTGCTCCTCCTCCACCTGCAAAACCGGGGCAAGGGGCCCGGATGGCCAAAGGCACAGGCATAGGGTGTGGCGAGGCTGTGGGCAGGCTCAGCTCCACAGTGACAGTGTTTTTTTGAGGCTCAGTTATAGGCACCACGTTTTCAAGGGTTTTTTTTTTAAGATTTTATTTTTAGAGGGGAGAGGAAGGAGAGAGAGAGAAATATCAATGTATGGTTGCCTCTGGTGTGTCCCCTGCCTGGAACTGGCCTGCAACCCAGACATGTGCCCTGACTGGGAATCGAACTGCGATCCTGTGGTTCGCAGGCCCGCACTCAATCCACTGAGCTACACCAGCCAGGGCCGTTTTCAAGTTTTTACCTCTAGGCATTAGTTCCTTTATAAACCTATTGAAAGATGTTTTGATAAATGATACAAACTCTCTTATTTCTGAAGAGTTTTTCATTGTAAATTCGTGCTGTATTTCAACAAAACTTTTGCAACTGTTGATGTCTCTCTTTTTTTGTTATTACTTTCAATGTTTGAATTCTACCAATTGATTTTTTTAAAAAATATGAAACCAACCATGCATTCCTGAAACCAGGTACCTGATTGTCGGGATGGATGACGCAGTTTTTGCTTTGATGCATCTTGGGGATGTTTTGTTTAGGACTCTGCACCTAAGTGCACGTGAGAGAGCTTCCCGTGAGGTTCGCTCTTGGTAGCTCCCTCGTTTGGTTTCATTACCAATTTATTTCTGGCCTGATACACTCTGTTGCGGGCTGTGCCTTCTTCCTTTATTCCTCAGAGAGGCTTGTGTAAGGCTGTCGTGTGTATGTTCCTGTGTGTGAGTGTCTGTGTGTGTTTCATGCATGCATGCGTGTTGTGAAGCAATTGCCAGGGGAGGTTTTCAGACTCCGAGTTCACTTTGCAGGAAAACATTTAATTACAAGGTCAATATAGTTAGTACATATGAAGGGCAGAGGTTCAGATCTCACCCACATGTGAGTGCCGTCATACGAGCCTGTGCTGCGTGGTGTGATTTACCCCACGTAGCAGGACAAGCTCACGGTGCCCGTATCGCCGCACTGACAGGATTTTGTCTCTGTGACCGAGTGACACTTTGTTGCACAAGTTTCCACGGCTTCATCTCAGCGCGTGTGGGAGGACACTTAGGTGGTGTCTGTGTCTTTTCCTTTTTCTTCTCTAAGATGTTTCGTTCATGGTTATTAATGTTACATGTTGTAGGACTCATGTGTAATATTTACATGAGCATTCATTGAAAGCCTTCTCTCCCTCCCATTTTGGTTCTAAATTCACATGTTGATGCTTGGGAAGTCTGTGGCTTTGATTCCAAAGTATGACGATATTAGTTACCTGTGATTGCAGAATCAGGGGACTCCTGGAGGGTCCCAGAAGATGCTGGGGGCCCATGTGAGGTCACGAGGCTGGCTAGGGCCACTAACGATTGTCCTTGTGGCAGCCCCCACGCCTTCTGGGGTCTCTGTAAGCACCCCTAGAGTGTGGGGTCTCGGTCCTTCCTGGGCTAGTGGACGGCCATAGCAGCGTACACACTGGGCTCATCTGGGGGCTGCTCTGGTGGGAAGGAACGGGGTGCCCTTGTCTCCCTTCTGAAGGTCAAGTGGGTCACCTGGGCATAGGTCACGTCCTGGGGGTCTTCAGATGCNCAGTGAGAGGGGTGAAAGGGGGTTGGGGTTGGGGAGGCCTGGGGCCTGGGGAGGACGGCACCCACTTCACTGTCCATCTGTCTGTCATTTTCTGCTTCTCTGCCCTTCATGACCAGCAACCCCCACAACAAAGAGGAAGGAGAGGTGGCCATTCCCTGCATGAGCCTCGATGTTGAGAGGGTCACCTGGGGCCATGTCACTCCTTGGGAGTCATCACTGGGTCCTGTTCTGCTGCAGAGAGACAGTGAGACAGAACCAGCGTGTCCTTGACCCCACGGTTGAAACCCTCCAGTCGTGTGTCCACATGGTGTCAGAGGGACAACTAAACTTCAGATCAGCTGAGGTCACTCTCCTGATGGAGTCTGCAGGGACTCCCTGAGCGTTGGGGCTCCTGGTGCTGCTGCGGATCTGACTCTTAACCTAATGCTCTGTCTCTTGCTCATTCAGCTCCAGCCACAGGGCCCATCTGGCTGAAGCAGCAGGTCCTGCCTCAGGACTTTTGCACCTGCTCTTTTCTCTGTTCTCCCTCCTCAAAACACACTCCACCCCCTGCTCTTGCTTCATTCTCCTTCACAGCACTTGGTTCTTCAGGATGCCATCTGCCTGTGTGCAGGTGTCTCCCTCACCCACAGGTGAGCTTGAGGAGGGTGGGGCCAGGCTGCTCAGGGCTGCACTGGGGCAGTGACATGGAGCCAGTAACCAGTGAGCTCCCATCACAGCTTCTGAGTGAGTGATGGGACCCTGGGACCTGCGGACCACCCAGGAGGGGTCATGAGGTCACAGGAAAGTGGGAGGAGTGAGTCACAGCAGAATGACCTGGTGCCCTTAAAGAGAGGCCAGTGTGGACACTGCTGACCCGTGGGAGGTAGACAGGGAAGTGAACACTGGAGTGAACTGGGCAACAGGAAGTTCCTTGGTGGCCTGGACAGGAGCAGGGGTCTCACCTGAGGGTCCAGCTCCAGGCCCTCCCCAGGCTGTGGGTCCTTCATGGCAGCAGCTGGAGGGGAAGAACAGAGTGTATCTCCAGGCAGGATCCCCAAGATCTCAGGGCTGCAGACCTGCCTGCTCCCAGATGGGTCACTAACGCAGGGATGATGAGGTGAGGGGCCAGGTCACCCAGTGTGGTTTTCAGTCCCTCTCGCCTCTGACCCCCACAGCCTCCCAAGCTTTCCCCTCCCCCATTGCTTCCTGAAATCTCCAGATTCCTGAATTCTGGAGAAATCTGTTTCTCAGCTGACCTTCCCCATCTCTTTGTTTCCTGTGCTGGGTGCTTTGAGCCCCTCTCTCCTGTGACCCAGGTCACCCCATTCCCTACTCACCAGACGTCTTGCCTTTGCTCCGATGCTTGTGATGGAGGAGGAGGAAGAGGAGGAGGGAGAGGAGGAGGACGAGAGTCACCGAGACCCCAGTCAGCATGTGCAGGGACCGTTGGGGACCTTGGGCTGGAGGGACGTCATGAATGAGCCGATGGCGCCATTTAATGAGCACCTACTGTGTGCGAGGCATGTGCTGGGGTCTGTCATTGGTCTCCTCTGACCTCACAGCCCTGGTGCACCCAGAAAAGGCTGACGCATCACCCAGTCACTGCAGCTCAGAGAGCTTAGCCATGTGCCCCAGGTCACCCAGCCTGGCCAGGGCAGGGCTGGGACTGGACCCCAGCATGTGGGTTCCCATTGGTGTCCTCGTGCTGCCCCCAGGTGGACACCAGCACCAAACTCTGGGCTCCTCATCTGCAGGGGTCTTTCCTATGTCACTGGGGCTGAGGGTCCTTCTTATTACCTGCCCCACAGCACAGCAGGGATACAGATGTGCAGGCTTGGGGTGAACCCTGATGCGCACTTGGGATGGTTGGGCTGGGCTGGGGCTCTGCCTTCCTGAGCTCTGTGAGGTCCCTTATGTCACCTAATGTCACTGCAGGCCTGTGAGCAGGAGGGGACCAGGGTGAACAGACATGAATCTGACACTCAGAGAAGAGAAGGGACCACCTGGCCCCACAGCAGGGGCAGCAGAGCCAGGACCTGAACCAGGTCTGACTCCAACCCTTGTTCATGCCCTGAGCTGAGCTGAGACACCTGGGTGTCTCAGGCCCTTGTCCTGCGTGTCTCTCTCTACCATGTCACCATCACTGCTACAGAGGGCACAGTCTCCATAACATCATGTCCTGGGGTGCTTCCTCGTCAGACCCCCCTTTCTGGAGTTCAGAGCCACAACTCTCTCCTTTCACACTTGGAGACACTGAGGCACAGAGGGGGGAAGGGTGTGTCCAAGTCAGAGCATCCAGACGCGCCTGAACTTGCCCAGGGCTCAGTCCCTGTCCCCCTGGACACACCCACCACCTCCCCACAGAGACCCTCACTTATCCCTCTGTGGGCCTGACTCCGGGATGAGGAGGGCAGACCCTCAGAGCCTTCTGGAAATTCAGGTTGGGGATGAGGTGTGGGGGCTGCCTTCTCCCCACTTGAGTCTGGCTGCTCCTCCCCTGGGTGGGACCACAGCATCTCCCTCTGCCATGACCCCCCCTCCCCACTATCACCTGTCTGCCACACAGCCCTGGACGCCCCATGATCCCTCCAGCATCACTGCCAGGCCTGCAGGCCCCCAAGGAGACAAACGGGCCACAACAGGTCGTCTTGTCCCCACTGGGAGCAAGGCCTCTGCTACTCACCACACTTGTTCTCATCTCTGAGTCAGGTCCTGGGTGGTGGGGAAGGAGGGTGGGAGCCCCTGGCCTTTCCTCCCTCTGCTCAGCCCCAGGCCTCTGCAGCCTCACTTGGCCCCCAGAACCCTCTGGGCCCCAGGGATACAGAGGACGATGAGGCAGGGGTGGGTGGTGCTGGCTTTTCCATTTCTCTGGGACATGAGAGTCCCCTCATGCTGAGCCTCGTTGGGTGACACTGTCACTCTGTATCCAGCCTAAAGGTCCTGTGGAGACAAGCTCCTGAACTGACCATGAGACACGGGGACAGGAAGGGGCTCCTCACCTGAGACCACGAGCTCCAGGGGGTCACTGGGCTGTGACAGCTGGAAGGGGGAGGAGCTGCATGAGCTGTAGCACCTGTAAGTCCCGTTGTGGCCCCAGGTCACAGGGCTGATGGTGAAGTTGGCCTGAGAGGGGGCAGCTGGGTCCTGCAGACGAAGCTGCTGGGGAGGGTCCAGGGACCCCTCCCTGTGCAGGTGGAAGGTGTCAGCCCTGACCTCAGATCGACACTGCAGGGTCACATTCGCTCCCCAGGGCATGGAGCGTCCAGGCTGGGCTGAGAGGGAGGGTTTCCTGTACTTTCCTGGGGAGAGGAGGGCTGTGATGTGCAGGAGGTCACATCTCTCCCCATGCTCCTGTACCTGAGCTGAGGGACCATGTGCTTCCCCAGGGACACTGTCTGTGACCCCTCTCAGCTCCTCTCAGTCCCTCTGGCTGGGTGCATTTTATCTTTATGCCTCTTATTCCCTCCCACTAGACCTCAATCACTTTAAACCTCTGCTCCAGGACCCTCATCTGGACCCCAACAACATCATGGTGACCCTCGGCCAGAGCTCCATGGCAGAGATTAAGGACAGGCTCCTCACCTGCAATCAGGATGTCCAGGGGGGTGCTGGGGGCCGACCACACATAGGAGAGGTTGCGTCCACTGTAGCACCTGTACCGGCCCCCGTGGGTGAAGTTCACAGGTCCCAGGGTGAAGTTGGGGCTGTGCTGCCCATGGAGACCCTGGGGGGGTGTGGGCCCCTCATCCTTGGTCAGAGCAAATCTGTCAAAGCCAGGCTCTGAGTGACACTGGAGGGTCAGGCTGTCTCCAGGCAGCAGCAGTGGCCCTGGCTGGGCCGAGAGGGAGGGTTGCCTGTGCACACCTGGGGAGAAGGTCATTGTCACCCGGGGAACACAATCACCCACCACCCACTGGGGTTGTAGGGAGAGCTCTCACTTGTCCCTCCCTAAGTCTTCTGCTTATGGTTCTGTCCCCAATAAGCCCATGTCACTGACTCCAGTGATCCCAGGGATTTTAACCACAAGGTTTAGATCAGTGATTTGGGCACAAGAAAGAATTGAAGCCAATTGTGGGCCACCTCACCTGTGACCTTGAGGCGTAAAGGGGCACGGGGCTGTGACCACACATTGGAGTTGTAGCTGGAGGAACCATAGCATCTGTAGGTCCCCCCATGGGAGGAGCTCACGGGGCCCACAGGGAAGACAGCTTGCCACCTGCTATCATAGTACTTCAATTTTAATTTTCTGCATTGGGATGGCTCAACCCCTCTCTCCTTCAGCAGGTGGAAAGTGTCCCACATAAACTGGGAGCTGCACTATAGTAACACTTCCCCTCCTGAGGTCACCACCGGGCCTGGGTGGGCTGAGAGGGAGGGTGTGCTGTCCACTCCTGAGGGAGGAGGAGGATCTGAGTTAGAGGGGACAGTCACCCCACCCTCCCCAAGTGTGGGTTATGAGGGGTGAGGCCTCCCTAAAACCTCACTCTGATGTTCCTTGCCTGTAAGTAGGGGACTCACTTCCACCCTCTCACCTGTCATCACCAGCAACAGGGTGTCACTCCACTCAGACCAGTGTCTGGAGCTGGAATAGGCACAGCGGTATCTCCCTACATCGTTGGAGCTCATGGATTTAATGGGGAACCCGATCTTGTTGCTGGAGGCCTGTAGGGTCCTTGTATCCCAGGGATGATAGTCCTTCTCTTTATACAGACTGTAGCCATCCACCTGCAGAGACCCCTGACACCAGATGGTCACAGGGCTCCCCTTGCTGATGATGGGGCCTGGGTCAGCCCAGATGGAGGGTTTGGGAGGGACTGCTGGAAAGGAATCAGACCTGCAGGGTCAGGAGTGAGCTTATCCTATTTGTGTCCCCAGCTGTCACACCAAACCCCCTCCCACACAGGTCACCATCAGCCCAGACCCACTGTGGGTCCCCCATCTGCCCAGGGGCATCACTGGGATAAAGCAGGAGCTCTGATGGAGGACTCACCTGCCTGGACCTGGTCTCTCAGGCCCCGACACAGCCCTGGAAGAGAGGCCCTGTGAGATTATCCTTCACCCACACACACAAGCTGCAGGCCGGGTCTGGGCCCCTGAGTGCTGGGGTCACATGTGGGGCTGAGCCACTTCTACCCCCAGGAGGTCTGCCCACCCTGAGCCTCCTCAGTCCTGGGCCCCTTCAGGGAAGCCGACCTGGGAGGAAAGGGCACCCATCCCTCTCTTTTTGCCAAAACTCACCAAGACTGAGAAGAGCGATGAAGGCCAGGGTCATAATGCTGTCTCCCAGGGTCTTCAGTGGTGCAGATGACGTACGGTGTCCACAGCTCAGCAGGACAGACGGACCCACGGGGTGCACCTTTGTGTGACAAGTCCTAGTTTCCCACTCAGCGGCAATATGCCTTCCCTGAAGGGTGGTCAGGGAAACAGCAGGTTCTGGGACTTTTCAGACCAGATCCGACTCTCAGCAGACCCCACACACACTGTCTCCACCTCATGTGACACCCAAGTCCCGAGGGTGACACCTCAACAAGAGCACAGAGGATGCTGGGTAGGAGGCCGGAGCAGCCCAATTTCTGTGGCAGCTCTGACTCTGCCTTTTCTGGAACCCACGTAACTGGGGGCATTTGTTTCCTTTCCTGAGACAGCGGAAATGCAAAGTTTCTTTCGGGGTTTTTCCATTCTGGCATCCGGCTGATGTCTACTGAGCAGGTGCCCCGTCCAGCACAGGACCAGCCCAGGGCTGTGAGAGGACATCACCGTGGACCAGGAAGAGGGTGATTATTCTAAGATCTGCGAGTCACCCTGGTGTGCTGTTCCCTGGTCACACAGGGCCTCTGCTCCCTGCGGGGACTATTGGGTTTGATCTTTAAGGTTACAGAAAAAAGTTTGGTAAAAAACTGTGTGAGCAGATTGGTGTTTTCAGAAGATACCTCTCTGTGGGTATAGGCTGTAGTAGGAGTTGTCGATAATAAACAGTGATAAAACTCCAACATGATAGGAGACCTGGTGATGAGCTACTCAGCATTCGATTTGTTTTATGAGGATTTCTCATGAAATCTTAAGCAATCCCTAAAACAAAAGTGTGTGTAGAGTTGAGTGAGAAGTGCTGGAAGACTTCTTTGTGTTTCTTGGTCTAGGAGGTGTGCAGACAGTGTGCTTTGTTCCGATGAGCTCAGCGGGCACCCATGCCATGCACAGTGTGGAGGAGAACCAGGTGTGTGAGTCTGGGGAGGGGAGGTGGGCACTGGGAAGGGTCTGCCTTATATGACCAGTTGTCTCTGCTTAGGATGGAGAGGTTAGCTCAGCCTCATCTCCAACGACATGGACCATTACAGGGCTGCCTGGATGTGCTGGAGTGAGGGGGAGACATGTGAAAAGGCTTTGTGCAGGGAGGGTCTGTGACGGGTAAGTTCAGGTGCATGAGAGTGAAACCCCTCAGCTGGGCGTGAGGGTCCACAGGAGGCCAATGAGGAGGTTGATGGGTTTGTACCCCCTTGATGTCTTGCATCTTCACCTGAGCTCACCTAGGTGTGACTGGGAAGGGGAACTGGGTCTCAGAAAGAGGGGCTCAGCGTCAGAGCTGTGAGTGTGTTCATTGTGCGAGGGAAAGCGAGAGAAGAGCTGAGGGCACATCAGCTCGGTGTCTGGGTGGCCTGGGCAGCTGATGGGACTGCGTCCAGACTGAAAACCCACTGAAGGGCAAGAGGCGTGGGGGCATGGATTACTGCATGGTCACCTGACCCACAGACAGAGCCACCCACCTGGCCGAGTGTGTGAATTTGTCTGTCCCTCTGTCTTCTCTCTCTCTGACTTCCTCATCTCTGTGAGCAGGAGACCTTCTCTCCATCTGTCCCACCCAGGCCCCTGAGCACGTCTGCCTCCTCACTGCCCTGCTCTGTGAGGGTAGCCCTGCAGCTGACACAGGTCACTCCGTCTCCATGTGCTGGGCAAAAGCACCATTTGCAGACAATCTACAGGTTTTAATCTGAAATGAGGAGGAACATTATTCACATTCTTTTCTGAGCCAGTCACTTCCTCTCTCCCTTTTCCCTCATTGCAGACAAGGGTGAAAACTTAGTTTTCACAGTTGTGAGGGTCAGCAGAGCCTGAGACCTGACTGGGCTCCCTCTGTGTCATTTGTGGGCCCTGATTAAGACACAGGCTTGAGAGGCTTGTGGGAGGAAGGGCTACCTGGAAGCAGCACATGTATCCCCCAAGCCCTCAGGGGGCATGAGAAGCTACAGGGCATCCTTGGTTGAATAGCAGGTGAGCCCAGACTGAGGGGAGACAGGAAGGACGCTGCTCGTCCTGCATCCTGGACTCACCACACTCAGGAGTGAGGGTGGGAATCCCACCAGGGGCTGAGCCTGAGCCCTGGGCACTGAGGGCATCTCGGACCTGGTGGGAGTCCCGCCTCCCATGAAACTGCCTGGGGACCTGGGGCCACTTGTAAGGCCAAAATGGTCCACAGGGAACCATGGCCATGGCCTTGCATTTCTTTTTAATGCTGTAAATTCATGTAACATAGAACTTATCCTTTTGATACATATAATTCATTAGACTCTAATAAGTACACAATGTCAACTATAACTTTTATGTAAATTTAGTAAGAAATTTGTACATCCCTGCCTCCAATTACCACAAAGACTTCAGGCTCCCATCTCTTCTCCTCGTCAGCCCCCGACCAGCCCACCTGACTCCCGTCTCTGTGGGTGTCCTCCTCCTGGATACTTCACACAAACGCAGTCACAGAAGACGTGACCTTTTCTGTGTGGCTCCTGTCACTCAGCTGCAGAATGCTGACATTCACCCACCAGGTAGCAGGTGTCAGTACTTTGTTTTTATGGCTTAAAAAACCCGGGTTTTTTTTTTTAACAGAAACACGGCTCACATTTCCTGTTCTAGAACCTCATCTGTCCCGTCAGCTCCCCTGGACAAGTCAGCAGACAGTTTTCCCACCCGTCTTCCTGACCGTTTTCCACCTCCTCCTGGGTCATCAGATGGGCCCCATGGCTCCCCCTCTCTGAATAGTGCCCTGTCCCCTCTGTGTTCACATCCTGGCTGCAGTGTGGGCCCTTCTCTCAATGTTCAGAGCCTGAAGCAGCAGGACCTAGGTGTTCTGACTTGTTCTGTGATGGGCTGATGGTGTTGGCTGCCCCTGAGGGTCATGACATGAGGGTATGAGTGAGGACCTGGGGAGACAGGAGCCTCCTTCCTGGGGTCTGTGCTCCTGATGCCCCACTTCTCAGACTGTAACTTGTACATGGTGGTGTCATGAGCCTGGACTCTACTCTCCCTGGTCCCTGTCTCCTCCTTGGATCGTCTCAGCCTCTGGTGGTTCCTGAACCTGCACAGATTCACTTTCTTTTAAAATATATATCTTATTGATTATGCTATTACACTTGTTCTATTTTTTTCTTTCCTCAATTCCCCCCACATCAGCATTCCCCAACCTTGGTTCA
>NW_028084623.1:0-664 GCF_014824575.4 Sturnira hondurensis | reverse complement strand
CCACACTGTATACCAGGTTGTCAGGAGAAGCAGCCACGGGCTTGAGCGGTGGAGAAACAGGCACGCATTTCCCTGTTACCTAGAAAATCTGTTAAGATTTTTAAATTTTTTTTATATATTTTTTAAAGATTTATTTATTTATTTTTTTGACAGAGAGGAAGGGAAGGATGGAGAGAGAGAAATATCAATGTACAGTTGCCTCTCATGTGTCCCCTGCTGGGAACTGGCCTGCAACCCAGGCATGTGCCCTGACTGGGAATCGAACCTCAACCGTGTGGTTCGCAGGCCCGCGCTCAATCCACTGAGCTACACCAGCCAGGGCTGTTAAGGGAAATTCTGATACAATCTCTCATTCATGTACCCTCAAGGTTTGTGCTAGAAAGTAGATACATCTGTTCCTGTGTATAACTGTTGTTAAAAAATAAAAGTAAATTTTAGTGCATACCTGGTAGAATTAACCAAAAGGAATTAAGAAAGACTAAAACAATAAAACAACAGCAAAAACTCTACAGGAAAAAAAAACATGAAAAGTTAAGATGTAGATGTGCCTGGGAAGATGAGGGCATGTCCTCTGCTGGGGAAAAGCCAGCTACAGGGTTGCTCTCTGAACATGTGTTGGGCATCCGATCATGTTATCATCACATCTGTGTTTGCCCAAAGCCTA
>NW_028084622.1:0-4547 GCF_014824575.4 Sturnira hondurensis | reverse complement strand
GGATTAGATCTCCGTGAAGGGCACACACCTGGCTCGCAGGTGCAATTTCTGCCCAGGGTGGTACCTCAGGGAACCCATTGATGTTCCTCTCTCTCTCTTTCTCTCTCTCCCTCTCTCTCTCTGCCTTCCTCTCTCTGTAAAACCCGTAACAACAACCCTCAGGTGAGGATGAAAATTAAGAAAGGCAGATCTGTGCAGTGCGGTATACACCTGTGCATCGGTGAACGAGCACAGGCCGAATGCCCGGCCTCACAGAGCACATGTGTGGCAAAGGGACAGATAGGCGCTCATCCTTCAGATACGGTCCCTCTGTAACCGAATTGAAGCAGCAGCATCAGGAGGAGATTCCCGTACATCACTCCTGGGAACCCGCAGGTGGTCAGTCAGCACAAGACAACTGTCCTCACGCTGTCAAGGGGGTAACAGGTGCAGGGTTAATTAAGGCGGCCACACCGAGTTACAGCGTTATCAGGTGCGCAGAGCTGCAGTACTTTATTGGAAGCCTGTCATCGATCAGACAAGTGTGGAATGTGATGAGAGGTCAGTAAACGCTCAACGGATCGAGGAACAGAAATAAATGAGCGCCCCCAACTCTCCATACTGCCCGTTTATGGCGAAGAGGCAGCGGACCTGGCCCTCCAACAGGGAGGGGCTGAGAGTTCGCGGTTCAAAGGAGTCAAGGCGAAGCTTAGTCCCCAGGCCTGTCATTGGGTGTCGAGGGCACCGCCCAGGAGCACGACGGCCTTATAAGAGCCCTCGGCGGGAAGAGGAACTCAATCTCCTCCGAGGCTGCAGTCTAGTCCATGGGGCCCAGAACCGTCCTGCTGCTCCCGGTGACCCTGGCCCTGACCCAGACCTGGGCCGGTGAGTGCGGGGTGGGGAGGGAACGGCCTCTGCGGACCCGGAGCCAGGGGGCCCGGCGGGGGCGCGAACCCCCGGGGAAGACCGGTCTCCGGGCGCCCGGGCACGGACTCCGAACTCGCGCAGCGGCCCGCCCTCCACCGGCCCTACCGCTGCCCCGCCGCTGCTTCTCAACCGCGGCCCCGGTTTCTGTCCCCCGGGCGATCGGCCCCCCGCAGGCCCGACCGCAAACCCGGAACGTGCGTCCTCCCGGCCCCCGGGCCGCCACACCCTGAGCTATATCAGCACCTACTCGTCCGGACCGGGCCGCGGGAAGTACCCGCAAACCGTCCTCATCACCGTGGACGACACAGTGATCGCGTGGTTCGACAGTGACACTCCGAGTGCCAGGCTGCAGCCGCGGGTGGAGTCGATGGAGCAGCGGTGGGTGCAGCAGGAGGGCGCACGGTTTTGGGAGGAGCAGACGCGGGAAATCCAGCACAACGCACAGCGGAGCAGAGCGAACCTGAACCAGCTGCGCGCGCACCACAACCAGAGCGAGGACGGTGAGCAGGCGCGCCCGGGGCTCGGGGACGAACCCCCCTCCCAATATCCGGGCGCGAGCCTGGTTCACAGGCCTTATCCTGGGGGGCGCNCGGAATGTGCGTCCTCCCGGCCCCCGGGCCGCCACACCCTGAGCTATATCAGCACTTACTGGTCCGGACCGGGCCCGGGAAGTACCGGCACACCGTCCTCATCACCGTGGACGACACGGAGATCGCGCGGTTCGACAGCGAGGCCGCGAGTGCCACGATGGAGCCGCGGGTGCCGTGGGTGCAGCAGGAGGGCGCAAAATTTTGGGAGGAGCAGACGCGGGAAGTCAGGCACAAGGAACAGCGGAGCAGAGCGAACCTGAACCAGCTGCGCGCGCACCACAACCAGAGCGAGGACGGTGAGCAGGCGCGCCCGGGGCTCGGGGACGAACCCCCCTCCCAATATCCGGGCGCGAGCCTGGTTCACAGGCCTTATCCTGGGGGGCGCGGGGAGGGGCTCACTGGGCGGGGCTGACCGCGGGGCGGGGTCAGGGGCTCACACTTGGCAGGAAATGACCGGCTGTGTCGTGGAGTCCGGTGGGCGCTTCTTCCGCGGGTTCAGTCAGTTCGCCTACAACGGCACCGACTTCCTCGCCCTGAACCGGGACCTACGATCCTGGACCGCGGCCTCGGGGATCAGCGGGAGCGACGTTGTGCGGGTCCCTAACGCGGACGCTCAGAGGGACTTCCTGGAGGACACGTGTGTGCGCCGCCTCCACCTGCTCCTCGGGAAGGGGAATGAGACGCTGCTCCGAGCAGGTACCAGGGTTCCAGCCCGCCGGAGGAGGGGATCTCTGGGCTGGGGCGGCTTCCTACAAGGAGAGGAGGGGAATGGGGCAGTGTCAGAGTGTCCCTCCTGCTGGGGAGAGGGAACAGTCCCCCAGGTCTCCTTATTCTGTGACTCACCACCAGGCCCAGCTTTCTCTAAAGGACAGTGAGGGACCCAGCCTCTCCCTGAAACACCCACAGCAGGTCCCCCACACCCTGCAGCACCTGGGGCACCTGAACACTCTCCCTGGTTCTGGGGCTGAGACCCTCTCTGGAGGCCTGACTCTGGGTTTGCTGAGTCATCAGCTTCCACCTGAGTCTGTGTCTCCCCTGAGAGACCTGGACACTCCTACCCTAGGTTCTCACCCTGATCTGGAACTTTCCAGGAAATAGGAGGTTATCCCATGTGCCTCTGTCTAGGCTGGTGTCTGGGTGGTGCACTCCCTTCCCCCACCCCCACTGTCCTGTTCACTCTCAGGGTGGTCACAGGAGCACTGCTGGAGTGTCCCATGACCATGCAGAGTCCCTGAATTTTCTCACCCTCCCCTCAGACCCTCCAAAGACACACGTGACCCGCCACCCCATCTCTGACCACGAGGTCACCCTGAAATGCTGGGCCCTGGGCTTCTACCCTGCTGACATCACCCTGACCTGGCAGCATGAAGGGAAGGACCTGACCCAGGACATGGAGGCTGTGGAGACCAGGCCTGCAGGGGACGGAACCTTCCAGAAGTGGGCGGCTGTGGTTGTGCCCCCTGGAGAGGAGCAGAGATACACGTGCCATGTGCAGCACCAGGGGCTGCCTGAGCCCCTGACCCTGAGATGGGGTGAGGAGTGGTGTGGGCACAGAGCCTCTTCTCAGGGTGTCCCTGAGCAGGGTCAGGACTCAGGCCTGAGACTGACCTCTCACCCTCCCCTCTCAGACCCCCCTCCTCAGACCACCATGGTCATCGTGGTCATCGCTGCTGCCGTGGGTGTCCTTGGAGCTGTGGCTGCTGGAGCTGTGATGTGGAGGAGGAAGTGCTCAGGTGGGCAAGGGGTGGGGCTGGGTTCCCTGTCCCCCTGGGGGTCAAGCCCAGTTGGAAGTGTGCTCTGCCTGGTTAATGGGCATTGTGTCCCCACACGGGTGCTTGTCCATCTGGGGCCTGTTTCCTAACACTGACTAGTGAGGCCTGTGGGAAAGTGAGGGACAGATTTATCACCTGATGATTCTTGCGATGGGGCCTGATTCCCAGCTGTCACAGGTCAGAGGGGGAACTTCTTCCTAAGGACAGACATTCAGACAGGCATTGGTCCAATCCCCACACTAGTACTTCCCCATATTTCCTGATCCTACCCTGGGTGATCAGTCACAGTTCTGGAACCTTCCCTGTGCTTCAGGAGTGTGGGGCTCCTTTAGGGTCACAGGACCCAGCCTCCCCCTGACTTCTCACAGAACGTTTTCTTCCCACAGGCAGAGGCAGGGAGAACTACACTCAGGCTGCCTGTAAGTCTGGGTGTTGGGGAGGTGACGTCTGGGACCCTTGGGAGAGTGTGGGCTGGAGTCTGTGAGGGGGGCTCCCCCACCCCGTAACTCTGCTGTGTATCTTCCCCAGGCAGCGACAGTTCCCAGGGCTCTGATGTGTCTCTCACAGCTCCTAAGGGTGAGACCCTGAGGGCAGGAAGTGGGGGGCATTGGGACCAAGGGACACAGCTGTGTTTTGGGGATTCTCAGGGGGGGACAGTCTGAGCCTGCAGTGGGATGTGGGGGAATGTGACACTTCTGAGACTGACCGGAGTTTGTTCACAATAATTTTCTTTCCAGGGTGACAGAGCTGCTATCTCCAGGACCTGGTGCTAAAACAGTCACTGCAGCCTCCCCTTGGGACTTGAAGGATCCCTGACTGCTGTTTCTGTCAACTGGCATCAGAACATTTCTGTGTTCTTATCAGGACAGTGAGGAGCTGGTGCCCAGGCCACCCTCCCCACGGGGACCTGTGTCCTCTCGCCTGGGGACTGTTCCATCCTCACAGAGTTGGGTTGAGGCCTCCCCATCCTGGTCACTCCTCGACTGGGTCATCTTTGTTACTCCTTTGTCCTGGAAACTTCAGGAGAACCCTGTCCCAGCAGCACCTGGGATCTCAGGGCCTTGAGTGCCACCTTGTGGTGGCTCCAGGACTTTGCTCAGTGAGGGCTTCCTGTGGCCTCATCAGCCTGGGCTCAGTCCCTATATTTTCGGTTATTTTTGTAGATTTTGCACTTTTTCTGAATATTTAAAAATAAAGTTATTGGGGTATTTATATTAAGTGGTAGGTGTATGTCTTTTTACTAAATGTATTGGGGTGCACTGGTTAAGAGGTTCCTGTA
>NW_028084621.1:0-3500 GCF_014824575.4 Sturnira hondurensis | reverse complement strand
TTCTTTTATAGCCAGAACTTGGGTACTGAGGTTGCTGAACCAAGGTCCAATCACCAGTAACATCTGGTGCGGTTTTGATGCTAAACAAGTGTGCACGTTATGAATCTACAGGCCTGGATCACTACCCATGCAGTCTGT
This sequence comes from Sturnira hondurensis, assembly GCF_014824575.4. Lineage (NCBI taxonomy): Eukaryota > Metazoa > Chordata > Mammalia > Chiroptera > Phyllostomidae > Sturnira > Sturnira hondurensis. Next base: position 3,362 of record NW_028084621.1, on the reverse strand, counting down.
GAGCCCATGTCTTGGCCACAAGGTTTTTTTCATGAATGGCTCTATCAGAGACTGTGCTGAATTTGTTTTAATTGGTACCAGTCCACATTTCTGATCCTAAGAGGTACAAGATAAAAGAAAAGAATGTTTCCTTTTTCTCTCTTAGAAAGAGGGCAAATGCGGCTAGGAGCATCTAACTAGCTTCATTTGTACTGGTTCCCGGTACTGGTCCCCTCAGTTCCTCACTGTGCTACCAACTCTGCACAGGCAGACCAAACCGGTGCCTTATCTACCTCACTCATGCATTCTCCCCTCTTCTTCTCTTCTGTCTGACTTCTCAGCAAAGTCGACCTCACACAAGTACCAAGGGCACAGCAACTGAATTAAGTTAATCACCATATAAATGGCAGATTACCACTTAACTCTTCTATAAGTATTTACATTATCAAAGAGTGTTAATGATAATTATTTCATTATTTGTAAAATTTCAAGGAACATAACACTGATAAGTAAAATAATTCTGAGAAAAAAGACGTCTTAACAGGAAGACCCCTCCCACACAGCCTGGCCTTGGCCAAGGTGACCTCCAAGGTCAGTGTCACCAAGTTGGTCTCTCGCTCAGAGCTGCTTTCTTTTTTTAAACTTCTGGATCCTTGAACAGTAAAAGCCCCAGTTTCCCCCCTACCCTCACCAGTGGCATCCATGAAGGTAACAGAAGTAATTCTTAGCAGGCTCTGGGGAATGGGAAGTAATATTCTCACTTCTAAGGTGGTAAACTTCTATGCTTGGTGACTTTTAAAACACAATGAGAAGACAGCACTTAGACGGCAAAAAAGGTTAAAAAAAATCAAGTCACCCACTCACTTTCTCAAGGACTCTTTCCAAACCCTCTCAATCCTTAGTAAGAACTAGTACATTTCAGAAATTTAAATATCAACCCAACAATAACACCAACACCATGTTTCTTAATTGATGTCATCCATCCAAGTGCACACTCCTCTGGGAGACTCCTACAAGTCAACATAATTTATGTATGTTTGACATATAAACATTTTTCAAATCTTAAGGACAGCAGAGTTCTAAAAATGTATTTAAAAATACTGTTTTTTTCTCTTTCTCTAGGCTGTCAGTGACTTACGTTAGACTTTTTTGGACTTATTTCTCCACACACAACCTTAATTATGTAGACTTTGTTCAATTGTTTCCCCATACAGGGAACTTACTTTTATGCTTTGGGTAGATAACATCAAAACCAGGCAAGGGCATTACCACATCATGGATGGAGTAATTATTAACATCTTCTTCCTCAATATAGGTGGCTGTGGCTAAAAATTCACAAATGAATAAATTAAGAAAATAGGCAGTATTTTCATAAACTCAATCTTCTAAAATTATACACATCTAAGCAATCAGAGTGCAAGATGGTACAGTTCCGTGGCCTACAAGCTTAAAGAAATTAAGTTGCATTTTTCTTTCTATTTTACCCAAGGAACAAAAATCACAGACTTACAAGAAGTACAAACTTAAAACTTAATATCCAGCTGCTCCTCATTTTCTGGGAATGCTTGCTTTTGACAATCAGTTCCATTTTCTTATTAAACGACAATACGATATACCATTTGGAAAGCTATCACAAATTAATACATTTTCTTAAAAGAATAAACAATTTAAAAAACCAGTCTGTGGTTGGAGCATAAAATACAGTGGCTCACAGGACAGGAAAATACACTGGGTGTGATCAATATTGGGTGAGGAAAAACACCTTAAAAAATTTTAAACAAAACTCACATTTTATTTATGTTGAAATATATTATATAAATTGGCTTTCTTCACCAAAGAACAGCAATATTTTCGTATTTTCCCCAGAAAACCATAAAGCACATCTTTGTAGGGTTTCCGGTTTTGCTTACAAATCAAGAAGAGGCAGTAGATACAGTCATGGAAAAAGACAGAGAGAACAACTAAAGAGATTTTAGTTGTCAGACCCGCAGCCTCTGGTCCTGTCCTGACCCTGAAAGAGCAGTGTCCGACACACGCCTGCTAAACAGCCCGTGAGGACAGAGGCTCCGCAAAGGCATAGAAACAGCAACAACAAGATGTGGTTGTTGCTGAACGGCAGGCTCCTCCATTCAACTTTTAACATAACTTGTTCCTTTAAGATCACTGAATAATGAGATAAAAATTAACACTGAAACCTTTGTTTGGCAGGCTCATGTGTTCCTTTCACTGTCTGGTAATTCCCTTAACTTTCATTACCAATGTTTAAAAAAATTTTATTTATTTATCTTTAGAGGGGAAGGGAAGGAGAGAAGGAGAGAAATGTCAATGCATGGTTGCCTCTCGTGAGTCCCCTCCTGGGAACTGGCCTGCAGCCCAGGCATGTGCCCTGACTGGGAATCGAACTGTGCTCGTGTGGTTCACAGGCCCATGCTCAATCCACTGAGCTACACCAGCCAGGGCTCATTACCAATTTTTAACAGCATACTTAAAACTCCTGCTATTCAAAGGTTAGTCATGAGCTTCATTGTAAAATTTTATACAATTGTATTCCTTCCTCCCACACTTCCTCAAAATCTACTTCTTCAAAGAACTGATAACTCAATACCCAACAGCAGGGTTGACAGTGATAATAAATGTTATATCTAATGACTTAACTAAAACAGTTCCGAAGTGCCATCAGCAGAGATCACACAGAAGTGTAACCTGGCACTTTCAATGCTGTCTTCTGGAAGAACAGCTAGTTCTCCAAAGCATGAGTTCAAACAGGGGCCATTTAAACAGGCAGATTATCAATGGTGAATGTATTCAAGCCAGCCAGTGAGTTACCTGATAGTTTATGGTATGATTAAGTGGCCTACATATACCTTATAGCTCTTCTATGTTTTCAAATTTCTTACAGAATTTATTCAATATAAAATATAAGACCCTATTTTATTTTTTTCAAAGTTTTTTTTAAAGATTTTAAAAATTTATTTATCTTTAGAGAGGAAGGAAAGAAGAAGAGAGAAACATCGATGTATGGTTGCCTCTCGTGTGTCCCCTCCTGCGAACTGGCCTGCAACCCAGGCATGTGCCCTGACTGGGAATTGAACTGCGATGTGTGGTTCGCAGGCCTGCGCTCAATCCACTGAGCTACACCAGCCAGGGCTATAAGAGCCTATTTTAAAAGTCTCTCAGGTATTGTTAATGGTTTCTGAAGTATCTGCAGGAAGCTCCTGGTCGTATGGAATCTGATAGGTGTGTCTGTTGTTGGTGGAAATTAGGTTCTCCCACGGCTGTCACCATCACAAGTAAAGCATTCCAAAGAACCCGCACATGGGAGACTGGGGGTGGGGGCCTGGTTTACTTGTGTGGGGATAGAACCTGCCCCCTGGGTTTTCCCC
>NW_028084620.1:0-1043 GCF_014824575.4 Sturnira hondurensis | reverse complement strand
ACCACCACCACCAAAATAGGATACACACTCTTACAGCAAAGCGGCTGAAGGGTTAGGGTTGGAGCTTGGGCCCTTCCTACCGACTTGCGCAGGCAGAAGAGGTGAGCGAAAGGCAGAGTGGCGCTCAGGTGCTGTGATAAAGGGCCCAAGTGCAGGGAGGGAGGAAAGCATCCTCAGACACAGCCTAACTGGGAAGTGGGCCACACACCCGGGGAGCCAGGCGCCGCCGGGGTGCCATGGCCCTGAGTCCGTGGAGAGTCCACGGAGGCTGCCTGGAGGCCGTAGCCTTCGTGCTGAGGTTTGAAAACCCTGGAGAGCAGACACAAAGCCCACAGGCTGCGTGGCGGCCTCTGCACGGATCCCGGGAGGTAAAAATCCAAAGCCTCTAAGCTCCGACTCATTAAGTGTTTTCGCAAGACATCCCACGAGATGAGGACCCGGCCTGTCCGGAGCAGCGTGGTCTCTCCCTAGCTGCTCTGCAGTTCCTGCGGTGGACTCGCGGCGCCCCCTGCCGGCGCCGAACCACTCTCCTGGCGCGGACGTGCTGAGAGAGGCCTCGGTGGATTCGAAAGGGCGCTCCCAGGATGCCAGCCAGGCTGTCTGATCGTTGGTCCCCTCTGTGCGCGGTGGGCGCCCCTCCAGGCTGGGCTCCGTTCTGTTCATCCGCGAAGGCACCACATCCACGCATCTCCGTCACCGAGAGATCCCGTCGCCATTCTGCAGATGAGAAAACCGAGCCTCAGAGATGGAGTCTGACCCAAATAAGCACTAAGAAGGATTTCCAGGACTACGAGGTCCATCCTCACCCGTGTTCGGCTCTCTGCCTGGGGACTCTCTCCTTTGCCCTAGCGGGCCTAGGTGTGACCACAGACTTAGTGGTCTGAGGTGCATCCAGGTGCCCTCCCTACCCTGTTTCTCAAAGTCAGAGCATCTGTGGTGTGGACAGGACTGCGTATGCATTGGGGGTCACTCCTATGCACTACCGAAGGCAGGCAGATCAGCTTCACTGGAGGGAAATCTGAGAACAGCATCAGCAGTGCCCT
>NW_028084619.1:0-3047 GCF_014824575.4 Sturnira hondurensis | reverse complement strand
ACCCATGTAGGTTATGCAGATACTCTTCTTCACAAGCCTGGCACTGGAAGGATAGAAAGGTCATTTTAGGTCATGGGGGTGGGTGTCCCCCTTGGGTAAACCCACTCCAGCAGGAACAAGGTGGGCCATGCTTAGGTCTCCCTCATGCAGGACAAGGTATGATGGGGTCCTCAATAAATGTTTGACATCTCTGTGTATTAAACTCAGCTCTGGTTCTAAGAAAAGTGTGGCATCTGGGAGCTGTCGGCAACCTTCCTTACGCTTATACAGATGCAGATGTTTACCCTGTTCTCACCCTGAGTCTTGCAGGACTCCCACCCATTGGGTCCATGGGAATTTTGTGCTCTTGGGCCATTGTGGACACTGTGAATGGGTGGCCAGGAACTACCAATATTGTGCATGTCCGTTATCCCATCAGAGTTCACGTCACAAACAGAAGTTTAAAGATCAAATAAATACTAATTTCAAGATGGTGTCAGTGATGTATGAAGCCCTATGCAGCCCAGGTACAAGGAAAGTGCATTACAGACGTTTCTGTGTTGCGGGCTTCATGAATGCCACATACAGATTGGGTGCATCTGTCACAGGAGAAAGTTGGTTCTCCTTGTCAATGCAGTAAAAAATTGCAGATCAGCAAGTGTATTAGCACACAAGCAGGGTTTATTAGTGATACGTTCTCATGGGAGAGGACAGGTCTTGCTGAGGTGGGAGTGAAAGAGCTTGGGTGGCAAGGGCACCAGGTCCTTTGTCCTGACTCATATAGTTGGTGGGGTGGAGGTGAAGTTACATATTGACAGGTAAAAGTGGTGCCAGCTTCCATGGGGGACATGACTACCCAATGTAGGTGTGGGGGTCATTAGCCTGAATCCGTATCTTGCTTCAGATCCCATTTGGTCATCTTGTAATATACACGACAGAATTAAAGTTGAGGCAATTACCCAGTTACCTATGGGCTTTTTCTGTCAGCACTAGGGACCCTTTCATAAATCAGATAGTGACCAGAGGCAATTAGCCAAATTTGATTTACAGGTCCTTTCCTTGAGTGCTGTGGACCCTCTCCTATCTTCTAGGCCTTGGGATGAAGTTTCAAATCCTTTCTTTCCCAGATAGTGGGAATGATACCTGGAATGTCAATGTGTTAGCATGGTGTTTCTTCTGATGCTGGATAATATGGCAATAGAATTGGATCAGGCTGAGGTCTGCTGAGTACTAACTCCTCCTTGTTCTTCCTGCCTTGGCTCACCATCTATCCTAACACACCAGTGGGGGCACACGCTGTTCCCAGTGTCAGTTCTCAGCAAGGGGTAGCCAAGGGTCTTGTTTCACAGGTCACTCTTCAGTACCACCTGCTGTTGAAGAGGCTCTGAAGGTGCACAGGGTCAGTGGGAGGGTGGTGACCTGGAGGGAAGTGAATCTCCCACCTCAGGCCTTCTTCCTGGGTAATCTGAGTCTCTGTGGTGAAAGCAGTGGGGTCTGCTCAAATTCTGAATTTGGCTACAGATTCCTACCCTGTCCTTATCTTCCTTTGTCCAGCACTAAAGACCCAGAAGACATGGGCACTGAAGGCTGTTCAGCAGGACTTGTGATCTCGGCGATCCTCTTGCCACATTCTTTCTGTGCTGACTCCAGTTTGAATGTTAAACTGAAAGGCTGGAGTTCCCATTTCCGTTGTACAGACTAGTAAGCAGGCAGAGAGAAGTTGAGAATCANTGCTGACCCTGAAGGGGCAGCAAGGAAAGTGAGGAAGACGAGGTGTACATACTGCACACGGCTCACATACATTTCTCCCTGCCATTCACCTGTGAGGCTCCAGAGGTTGTAGGAAACTAGAAGAGCCAAGAGAAGCCAAGGGAGGAGTATAGGAAGCCTATTAGGAGAAAAGGCCCCACTTCCCAGGAGTCCAGGGAATTCCCTTCTCTGATGCATCTGTCTCAAGTCCCTCTTTTTGCACAGACACCCAAGTAGATTGACTAAAGACTTATGCATTTGCAGGCATTGAATTTCTGTGGCTGTGTGAGTTTTGTGGCTCTTATGGAACTCTCTGCTTTCAGTGATGGGGGGAAATGAGATGTGGGCTACACATTTGTATGAAGACAAAACATTTTAGAAAAGAATGTCAAAAAGCCATGAAGTAGATTGGTGCTGACATCCCCATATCACTCATGGAACTGTTTGTCCATTTCATCTCTTGTCATAAACCTGGAGGATTTATTTAACCAGTCACTTGTATAGTAATTGCAATCTTGGGGAGAGTAAGAGGCCATAGACTTCCTATGGCTATTGATATGCAAATTAACACTCAGGACTCACTCAGTCCACCTGCATAGAGCTTCACCCCTGAGTGTGTCCTCTGGTGTCTGATGAGATGTGCCTTGCATGTAAAGTCTCTCCCGCACTCCTTGCAAACACAGGGCTTCTCCCGAGTGTGTCCTCTGGTGTCTGATGAGAGCTGACTTGCATGTAAAGCCTCTCCCGCACTCCCTGCAAACATAGGGCTTCTCCCCAGAGTGTGTCCTGTGGTGTGACGAGATGTGACTTGCATGTACAGCCTCTCCCGCACTCCTTGCAAACATAGGGCCTCTCCCAAGTGTGTCCTGTGGTGTCTGATGAGACCTGACTTGCATGTAAAGCCTCTGCCACACTCCCTGCAAACATAGGGCTTCTCCCCTGAGTGTGTCCTCTGGTGTGTGATGAGATGTGACTTGCATGTAAAGCCTCTCCCGCACTCCCTGCAAACATAGGGCTTCTCCCCTGAGTGTGTCCTCTTGTGTGAGATGAGATTTGACTTCTGTGTAAAGCTTTTCCTGCACTCTCTGCAAACATAGGGTTTCTCCCCTGAGTGTCCTCTGGTGTGTGATGAGATGTGACTTCCGTGTAAAGCCTATCCTGCACTCCCTGCAAACATAGGGCTTCTCTCCTGAGTGTGTCCTCTGGTGTCTGATGAGATGTGACTTGCAAGTAAAGCCTCTCCCACACTCCCTGCAAAAATAGGGCCTCTCCCCTGAGTGTGTCCTGTGGTGTGTGACGAGATGTGACTTGCATGTAAA
>NW_028084618.1:0-1643 GCF_014824575.4 Sturnira hondurensis | reverse complement strand
TCTCTTCCATATAGCATACTATCCTGGGGACTTTACAAAACAGGAATTTTAATGAAATTCTCTTTTATAAATGAGACCTATGGTTTAGGGAGGTGGAATAACTTCATGGCGGGTCTGCAGAGGTGGCAGGAGCAGCCAGGACTTGAGCCCAAGCCCGCCCAGGTCCAAAGGCCATTCTCTATTCCGGACACCAGAGCACTCTCGATGATCTTTGGATGGGTGAATGAATGAATGTGCGATGGAATATCATTTGTCATAGACACAGCCAAGGCAGACACTCTGTTGGCACTTATTTCTACTTTCAGATAAACACAATTTGAAGTAACAATGAGGCTGATTGGACATAGGAAGTGATGCCACAAAAAGTAGAATTTTGGCTTTGTGCTGGATAACTTTCCATTTTGTGGGACCTGCTGATTGTCAATGACCATTTCCATTACACAGGCAACGGGACCTTGTGAGCTGTCTCCACCTCCATATGCCTCATGGGGCAGGGACTCTGCCCTTGCTTTCATATTGGCCTGAGTCACTTTCAGCTGAGAGAAAAAAAATCCCAACTCACAGAAGTGCCTAAAAACGAAACAGGCTCTCAACATTTGATCAGAAAGTGTGTGGATCTGTGTCTATGCGGACTGAATAGAGAACATAGTTCGATCAACCAGTTTGATCTTAAGGAGCCTCTTAAGAGGTGATAATGCAAAGTAATGAAAAAAGCATGACATGAGAGGTGGTCTACCCATGAGCTTTGTGCTATCTACATGGGGACCAATTACATAAACTTTTTGGACCTCTGTTTTGTCCTCTGTAAAACGGGGATAGTCCGTATTTCTGTTTCATTGTGAGGATTAAGTATATACAAAGTCCTACTTGATCTGGACCTCCCGTTCCTCTCCAAGCTTCTATTCTATATTCCATGAAACCCTCCATTGCACACTCCTCTCCAGCGGCTTTGAGTTCCTGGCTAGTCCTCAAGTTCATCAGGCCACTGCCCACCTCAGGGCCTTTGCACCACCCCTTGCCTTTACTCAGCTGTTTTCCCTCAGATACCAAATGGCTCACCCCTTCACGTCTTGCCTTGCACGTTCCTTCCTCCATGAGGTCTATCCTGACTACGCTAATTAGTTCTGCTCTCTCCTCCAGTCACTCCTGAGACCTTCTTGCTTTGCCTGTACTTCTTTCCATATGAATTATCCATCTTCTTACAAGCAAGGTCACCTGGGTTATGTGACCCAGGGTTATGTCCTTATAAACCCATTGTTAGTTGAAAATATTTTATGTCATCACTATATTGTATATGTGAAACTAATATAATAATGTGTGTCAGCTGTAAGTGAACAACTAAAATACTCAAAAAAATGTATGTGGAAAATGTATTGAATGTGATGAACTTCCCACACATCACAGCTCAGCCTAGCTTACCTTAAACATGATTAGAACACTTCCATTAGCCTGCACATTCATCTAACACATGCATGCACTGTGAGCACCAGATGTTCAGCCTCGTGATCGTGGCTAGGAGCTGCGGTTTGCTGCTACGACTGCCTTGCGTCACCAGCGAGGACCAGGGGCAGTGTCCAATCGCATAGTGCTAGCCCCAGAAAAGATCGAAATTCAAAGAACAGTTCATAGTGAATGCATGGCCC
>NW_028084617.1:0-2466 GCF_014824575.4 Sturnira hondurensis | reverse complement strand
ATATTAAAAAGAAAAAATAAAGCTATGATCTTTAGAATTCTAATCTGGAAACTGCATCTGATTATGCACTTAGAAACTGCACAAGGGTTCCTGGTTAAAAATGTGAAAGAAGGTGAGAATTGAGCCAAGGTTTGCATCCAGCCTCAGTATTGCATCTCCCCAGAGGATGGATGCAGTGTGATCTAATTGGCATAAGGAAACTTGTTGCCTGGTGGTGGCTTTGTACCACCTTGCTTCTTTGCTTTGCGTATTGGATAAGAATCATGTCTTTTCAATGTTGCAATACGCTCTCAAACTGACCACTCTGTGTTCTCTTCCAGCTAATAAAACACTTGGTCTTATGAATGTCATATATAAAAAGAATAGATAACACATAATGTAAAGTATGACTAATAAAAACAAAACTAACAGCTTACTAACCAGTATAAGAAACCAAAAGTTAACAACAGTTTTGAAAGCCACTGTGTACCATTTGTCAATTGAGTCACTTTCCTTTTCACAGAAGAAACTGTCTTCAATGTGCTTCTCATTTAATTGATTATTTTAATAGTTGTACTGAGGTATGTATGTTTGCCTGATTGGCTAATATATTATGTCTATGTATACATTACACACTTTGTCTGACTGTCAACATTCTTTTGTAAGTTACTTCATTTCCTATAATATTATGCTTCTAAGGTTCATCATTTTTAGTGCATACAGCAATACATTTTTTGTATTAGTGGGTCGTAGATTCACTGTATAATTATACCACAATATTTTTATCTAATCTTCTACCAATGGATATTTTCCCCATGTTATTTTTTTCTAATCAAGGTTATAGTGGACTTTCTTTTTTATTTCTTGGTGCATATGTGCAAAAATTTCTACTAGCCACATGTTCATATCAGATTTATGGCAACCTACTCAAGGCTTACTTTCAACCTTACTAGATGACAGCAAACTAACTGTTCTGCAAATTATTTTGGAATAGTATAAGAGACTCACTTTGCCAGATGTATTTGCTCACATAAATATAGTTATACTTACTTTTTGCCAGTGAGGTATGTTTAAAATGTTGTTTATTGCTGATTTCCCTAATTTCTAATTAGGCTAAAAATATTTATATTTGTTTACTGGATAATTCACAGTGGAATGCCAGTCCATAAATTTGGTTTATTTTCAGTGAGGTTATTGGTCTTCACTTATCTGTAGAAAAAATACACACTGGAAACATAAGTGTACATGTGTATAGCATTTGCACAATATATGTATTTTAGATCATATCATCTGTATTTGCATTAGAAACCTCTTTTTCAAATTTGGCTTTTCCTATCACCTTATAAACACTGTTTCTTGATGACCAGATATTATTTTTAGTATAATATATGTTATGAAACTCTCACTTATAGTTTGTGCTGTTTGAGTTTTATTGAACGATGTGTAAAGGACCCATGGACAAAAACAAGAGGGAGGTAGGATTCAGGGTGGGAGGTGAAGATGGGGGCCAGGGGACAGTGGGGGGGGGAGGGGACAACTGTAGTCAAACAGCAATAAAATATGTTTTAAGAAAATACTTTTCTATCATAAAGAAATTCTGTTAGATTATTTTCTATAATTTACATAGTTTTGATATTCATAAGTCTTTTTGTATGATTCAATATGATCAATTGCTCTAATATCATTTATCAAAGAGATATTTCTCTTCATATTTGCCATGTCTAAGTCTGCTTCAGGCTTCTGTTCTCTGTTCTAATTCAATATGTCATATACCCAACCTTTTGCTAATACACAATGTTTGGTTCACCTTTAAAATATGTAAATAAATCTAGATATTTTGCAGTTTCCTAGTCTTGTTAGTTTCTGTCAAATGTGTCTTGGCAATTCTTTCCCTCTTCTGTAAAAATTTAAAGCTTAGCATGATCATAATACTCCAGAAATAATTAAAATACCATTCTGTGGTCACTTAAAACTTGGCTTGTCTTATATTCCTCTTCTTTATCTTCCCTTCAGAAATGCTCTCAAGCTCCAACAGAATGCAATCTCTTATCTATAATTTGTGCTATCTGATGACATTCCTTTTATATTAGACTATTTTTAGTCTCTTTTCATGATTAGAGAACATTGAAAGCTGATTGTTTAAGCTGACCTCTTATAGCTGAGACCTTCTTTTAGCATTCCATATTTGTCATGTTGAATCTATTTCAATAGCTTATGTCATCTATGATGTGTGCCAGGGCACAGTCTGTGCACAGACCTAAGCATATCCTTGATGTTAAGTGTTGATAATTACTAATAAGAATGTTTTTTTTAATTTTTAAGCATTTTTTAAATTTAATTATTGTTCAAGTAAAGTTTTCTGTCTTTTACTCCCATCCCAGCCCACCCCCCCCAGTGCTCCCCACCTCCCTCCCATTTCTACCCCCCTTAGTTTTTGCCCATGTGTCCTTTATACTCATTTCTGTGAATCCCTCCCCTTTTCCCCTG
>NW_028084616.1:0-523 GCF_014824575.4 Sturnira hondurensis | reverse complement strand
GCAGAACTGCGAGTTGTAAGGACTAGTGGTGGTCCTGACTAGAAACACAGGGAAGCATAAGAAAGGCACGTTTTTGAACAAGGAGGCAGGGGCTAGCCATTCGGCTAAGGATGCACAACCCAGGACAGGTCATTAATCCCTTTGCAGAGCAGGTCATGGCTGCAAGGCATGCATTATCTAGCCCCTTTCTGTCCCTCCAAGTCTAATTAACTGGCTTACTCTCTACTCCAGATTTATCAGGCTTCTTCACGCATCCCAAACTCCCCCTGCCCAGCTTCTGGACCAATGTCCTGTTGCTCCCATCCTTTGACAGCTCTACTTCCCATTCTTATTCAAATGACCCTTCCAGATTTATATACAGTTTCCTCAAAAAAGCTTTCCCAGGTCACCCCCCCCCAAACATATTGAATCTGCCTGTTTTTTTCTGATTTTTTTCACTGAAGATTTTTATTTTCATTTCTTAATATTTGGGTCAGTCAGGCCTTGCAAAGGATCCACAGAAAAAGGCAACAGCGAGTTCATA
>NW_028084615.1:0-840 GCF_014824575.4 Sturnira hondurensis | reverse complement strand
CAACAAAGAAAGAAAATTACAGGCCAATATCACTGATGAACATAGATGCTACAATCCTCAATAAAATATTAGCATATCGCATCCAACAATACATCAAAAAGATCATACACCACAACCAAGTGGGATTCATCCCGGGGATGCAAAGATGGTTCAATATACGCAAATCAATAAATGTAATACACCACATAAACAAAAGCAAAGACAAAAACCACATGGTCATATCAATAGATGTCGAAAAAGCTTTTGATAAGGTTCAACACCCATTTATGATAAAGGTACTCAGAAAAATGGGAATAGAGGGAACATTCCTCAACATAATAAAGGCCATATATGAAAGACCTACAGCCAACATCATACTCAATGGGCAAAAACTAAAAGCTTTTCCACTAAGATCAGGAACAAGACAAGGTTGCCCACTTTCACCACTTCTATTCAATATAGTATTAGAAGTTCTAGCTACAGCGATCAGACAAGAAAAGGAAATAAAAGGCATCCATATTGGAAAGGAGGAAACAAAACTGGCAGTGTTTGCAGATGACATGATAGTGTACATGGAAAACCCTATAGCCTCTACCAAAAAACTGCTGGAACTAATAAATGAATTTGGCATAACAGCGGTATACAAAGTCAATATCCAGAAATCAAAGGCATTTCTGTATACCAACAATGAAACAGCAGAAGCAGAAATCAGGAAAAAATCCCATTCGATATAGCAAAAAGAAAAATAAAATATCTGGGAATAAACCTAACCAAGGAGGTTAAAGACCTGTATGCGGAAAACTGCACAACACTGAAGAAAGAAATCAAGGAAGACACAAACAAATGGAAACATATACCGTG
>NW_028084614.1:0-1742 GCF_014824575.4 Sturnira hondurensis | reverse complement strand
AAGAAAGAAACATTCAGCCAGAATAGTATGAAGAAACAAGAATCCAAAAAAATGAGGAGAGGCTTAGGAACCTCCAGAACATCTTTAAATGTTCCAACATGTGAATCATAGGGGTGCCAGAAGGAGAAGGGGTGTAGCTCAGTGGATTGAGCGCAGGCCTGAGGACCACACAATCGCGGTTCAATTCCCAGTTAGGGCACAGGCCTGGGTTGCAGGCCAGTTCCCGGTGGGGGACTCACTAGAGGCAACCATACATTGATACTTCTCTCCTTCTCTCCTTCCTTTCCTCTCTAAAGATAAACAAATAAAATCTTTAAAAAAATAAAATAAAATAAAATACTACAAGTTATAATCCAAGTTAAAAGAAAGGTATTTCTTTTTTTCCAAAAAAAGAAATATTTAAACGAACATAAACAGCTGTACCCTGGAAAGTATAAAATGTTCTTGAAGAAAATCTACATAATAGAGAGATATACTGTGTTTCATGGATTGAACGCTCAACATAATAAAGGTGTCAGTTATCCCCAAACTGATTTATATGTTTCACATAACACCTATTGAAATCTAAGCAAAATGATTTGTAGACATAGGGGATCTCACTATATATTGTAGCACTAGAATAGATAAAACCATGGACTCTACATAATATTAAGAGGTATATATAGCTATAGTAAACAAGACAATGTGGTACTGGAAGATGGATAGATTCATCAATCACTTGAATCAAGCAGAGACTACAGATATAGACACAAATAAATATGACCTACTAATTTTTGACATAGTTATAAATGCAATTCAACACACTGAAAAAAAAGCGCATGTATAGCTTTTTCAAGAACTGGTAATGGAGAATTTGGACAGGCTAGGCAAAAAACCTACGCCTCCACCTAAACCTCAAACCTTATACAAAATTTTACTAAAATGGATGATAGGATGAAATGTAAAACATCAAGATTTTAGAGGGAAAAAGAGAGAGAAGAAAACCTTCAGGATCTAGGATTAGGCTTGATACCAAAAGCACAATCCACGAAAGGAAACAATGGTAAACTGTACCTCATGACAATTAAACCATTTGCTCTATAAAAGACCCTGTGCCAAGAGGATGAAAAGACAAGCTACAAAAAAATGGGAGAAAAGTATTTGTGAACCATATATCTGACAAAGGACTAATATTGTATATCTAGAAGAACTCTCAAAGTTTAAGAGTAAAACAACTAATAACCAATTAAAAAATAGGATAAGGCAAGAATGGACACTTCACAAAAGAAGATAGACAGATGGAAAATCGGCACATGGAAAGATGTTCAACACATTACCCATTAGGAAAACAAATGAAAACCTCCTCATTATCACTACATGCCTATCAGAATGGCTCTAAAATACCAAAAGTGTGCACCTAAAACTAATATAATAAATTGAAAACTAAAAAATTGATTTAAATTTAAAAAATACAGAACAGTTCTATCACCACATGATTTCTTGTGTTGCCTTTTATAGTCACCTTTCATGTCTTTTACCCCTGTCCTTGTCCTCTGGCAGCGGCAAACTCAGCCACAGCAGGCCGACCACGGTCGCACATTCGTGCACAAATGAGACATCATTAAATTGAAAAGATTTTGTATGGATAAAGAAAACAGCGTTAAAGATTGCAGACTGATACAACCACTATGGAAAACAGTATGGAATTTTCTAAGAAAACTAAAAATGGACATGCCTTTTGACCCAGCAATTCCACTTTTAGG
>NW_028084613.1:0-940 GCF_014824575.4 Sturnira hondurensis | reverse complement strand
TCGGGCAGGAAGCATCCTGATAACGTTACTCCGAGGCTGTATTTCAACTCACATGCAGTTGATCCACACACCCCTCTTCAGAAAGAGCCCGTGCATGCCGTGAGCGACGACGGCAAATGCCAGGCTTGTGGCTGTTCACCCTGCTCCTTCGTGATGCTTTCACACGACTGCAGCTGCAAGAAGTTCCCTCTCCTCTGGTCTTCCGTAGCGTATCAGAGAACTGCCCATTGGTCTCCCTGTGTTCGTTTGCTAGCATGGCCCCGGCCAAGTGCCATGGACACGGAGGCCAAACAACAGAAAGTTCTTTCTTTCGGTTCTGGAGGCTGGAAGCCCAAGATCAAAGTGTTGGCAGGTTCAGTTTCTGGTGAGAACCGTCCGCTTGGCTTGCAGATGGCCACCTTCTCAGGGTGTCCTTGTGTGGCCGTGTCTCTCCCCTTCTCAAAAAACATCGGTCATACTGGATTAGGGCTCCATGGGAGCCCTAACTTTAAAAGCCTCTTTAAAAAGCATATCTTTCTTTTTTTTTTTTTTAAGATTTTATTTATTTATT
This sequence comes from Sturnira hondurensis, assembly GCF_014824575.4. NCBI lineage: Eukaryota > Metazoa > Chordata > Mammalia > Chiroptera > Phyllostomidae > Sturnira > Sturnira hondurensis. Next base: position 390 of record NW_028084613.1, on the reverse strand, counting down.
TATTTATCTTCAGAGGGGAAGGAGAGAGGGAGAGAAACATCAATGTACGGTTGCCTTTTGTGCGTCCCCTGCTGGTAGTTAGCCTGCAAGGAACCGGCCTGCAACCCAGGCATGTGCCCTGACTGGGAATCGAACCGCGATCGTCTGGTTCGCAGGCCCGCGCTCAATCCACTGAGCTACGCCAGCCAGGTAAAAAAGCATATCTTTCAATATGGAGACTTTCTGAGGTCTTGGGTGTTGGAGCGTCACCATACAAATTTTGGAGGGACACATTTCAGCCCTTGTCATTCATTTTAGATTAGTAGGTACGCAATATGTCTCCTGTCCTGGGCCTGACCGTAGGCTTCCTGGGTGAAAGGCCATGTTTTAAGATCCTCTGTGTCCTCAAGA
>NW_028084612.1:0-795 GCF_014824575.4 Sturnira hondurensis | reverse complement strand
AGGCTGACAGGTTCCAGAGGGGAGATGGGAGAGAATCATAGGGGAAAAGGGGTTGGACTCACGTGAACAAGTATAAAGGACACATGGTCAATAACTAAGGGTGGGGGGTGGAAATGGGAGGGAGGCGGGGAGCATGGGGCGGGGGGGCAGGCAGGGTTGGGAATATAAGACAGAAAACTGTACTTGAACAAGAATTAACTTAAAAAATATTTTTAAAAAAAGAAATTTGAAAACCCAGGTGAAATCGACAAATTTCTAGGAAAATAAAATCTTCCAAAACTCAATGAAAAAGAAGCAGAAAGCCTGAATAGACCAATAACAGCAAAATGAAATTGAAGGAGTAATCAATATCTCCCAAAGCACAAAAGCCCTGGACCAGATGATTTTACAGGAGAATTAAACAAAGCATTTAAGGAAGAGCTAAACCCTATTATTCACAGTCTATTCAGAAAAATCCAAAATGATGGAAGAATCCCAATCTCTGTTTATGAAGCCAGCAACATTCTAATCCCAAAACCAGATAGAGACACAACAAAGAAAAAAAAACTTTAGGCCGATATTGCTGATGAACATAGATGCTAAAATCCTCAACAAAATATTGGCAAATCGCATCTAACAATACATGAAAAACATCATTCACCATGACCAAGTGGGATTCATCCCAGGGATGCAAGGACGGTTCAATATTTGCAAGTCAGTAAATGTAATGCATCATATAAACAAAGACAAAGACAAAAATCGCCTGATCATATCAATAGATGTGGAAAAATCTTTTGATAAGGTATAGCACCCATT
>NW_028084611.1:0-1317 GCF_014824575.4 Sturnira hondurensis | reverse complement strand
TCCAACAAAATAAGTACAGCATAAATATATCTGCTAGCATAGAGTGATCAGCATACATCCTGTTCTCTTAGTACTTGACCAGAAAACACACAGGCACACACAAACTCACACACAGTAACAACACAGCCATGGACACAGTCACACACAATGACAACACAGGCATCAGCCACAGAGGGGCCACGCAGCAGTTCCAGGATGGAGAAGGTGTCTTCTTGGTTCATGAAGTAGTGCCTTCAAGGTGTCCTTCAGTTCCCAGAAAGACTATGGACAGAGAATCACTGGGAGTCTGGAGTGTGTGGCTTGAGGAAAAGGACCCATGTTTCCCACCTGGGAAACAGGTGCATGGGCAGCACCCCACCTCCACCTGTTGATTTGCTAGGTCTGCCTTATCCTAGTCATGCAGTTTTAAGGTATAGGGTTATGGCCTGGCCTGGATATTTGGCCCTGTCATCCTTGTGAGGCCACACAGTGATGAGGAGAACATTTGTCCCTTTCGAGCCTGGGAAGTGTTGGAGAGATTAAAGTGCCAAGTGGCCCTGATTCTTTTTTGATCCCTTTCAGCTTGGTAGGGAGTGTGAATGTGCCAGCAATACCCATAGAGCTGGGATTTTGGAGTGTGTCTCTCAGGCGTGCTTCCATCCTGGGAACCACACACCCCAGGTATCCTTCCATACCCAGTCATATGGGTATATCCTGGGCTCTCTGGCTGCCTTATGGGGAAGCAGACCTGGGGTACTCAGCAAGTTTAGTCTCTGTTGGCATGGGAAAGAGAGGAAATTCCCCTGCAAACAAAGGGCATAGAACAGGGACTGTGGATCTACAATCATGGTCCTAGGCCCAACACAGACTTTAGCAGCAGGTGTCTGTGACTCTTCAAGTTGAACCTGACTCACCTCAGCTGATCGAGGACTATATCAAAGGTAATACACAAGTTCCTCCATTGTACTGTGGACTCTGAGTCCACAGCTGTATACAGCCCTGGAGGGTAGGCAACACTAGACACAGACAGCCATTCATGCCCTGATTACAGTAAAGGGGTCCTAGGACCTTACTGAGCAAGCCCCACTCCTCCCTGGATTAGGGTTAGGGGAGTACTGGGGACCAGTGGAGAGGGCTGAGGTCCTCATGCTCACTATTACTCTATTTGGCTTTGGGAAATGACCAAGGCTGTTACTGCTGGATGCTGGAGGGTGCTCAGCATCCCTGAACACAAGGACCATTAAAGGATCAGGTGCTTCTGGTGGTTTGTGCTGGTTTCCTGTTGAGTTTCCTCTTTCTGTAACTGTTTCCCTTAGGGAACTTCTTGGATTCCTCATT
>NW_028084610.1:0-806 GCF_014824575.4 Sturnira hondurensis | reverse complement strand
GAGCCCGAGTAGAATCACCATCCAGGCCATGGTGGGGACACTCACAGGAAGAGGCCTCCTCAGACTCCTGGGCTGGAGGGTCGGGGCCTTGGGGCCTTTTCACTCCCAGACCCACTAGGAGGAGGAGGTGCTTCATGCAAATCAGCTTCCTCTGTCTTGTCCTGACACAGTGTCACCCTGATGTCCCCCAGGGAGATCTGAAAAGACACAGATGCTGCTGCCTCTCAACTCCAATGACTGCAAAGTGACTATTGCCCTGAATGTGGAGTGTTGACCTCTGTCACCAAATCAGTTCCTCCTCCTCTGTTGACCTTAATGCTCTCTTTGTGAATCGGCTGTGGCCTACATGATGAGATGTCTGTGTTTACATCTGGCCCCCGTGGTCTAGCTCATCAAAAATCTCACTCTGCCCCTTACATTAGAACATTTCTTCCTTCTTCAGTGGAAACCATTCTTGTCTTATTTGAAGGAGGTAGCAGACACTGCCACCTCTTGCAGGGAGTCCTCTGGGATTCCAGAGTTAGCGTGTGGGGAGTGAAGGCACAGAGTCTGCCCTGACACAACTCTGATCCCATAGGCTCAGTTAAGGAGCCGACCAAGGCAGAGTGTGGACACAGTTTCACTACATACCTTTGAAATGAATGAGAAAGGACAGACTAATAAGAGATAACAACTGAATGGGTGACAGAAAAAGCTGAATGCATGTATTACCAATTTCCTCTTCAATACATTTGCAAGTGTAGCAGCAAATGACCCTGAGTTTGCCACTCACACAGATGTGTCAGGCTTTCCCCAGACACCACAGG
>NW_028084609.1:0-1090 GCF_014824575.4 Sturnira hondurensis | reverse complement strand
CACCCTGATATGCCAAGGTTTTGGGTTTGATCCCTGGTCAGTACACATACAACAATCACATAAATAAGTGGAACAACAAATTGGTGTTTCTTTTTTTACTCTCTCTCTCTCTCAATATCAATTTTAAAAAGTTTCTCCCTTCATTTGTACCTTCAGTTATCAATTACTAAGTTCCTACCATGTTCCTCACTCTGGAAGTTACTAAGACAGAGTCTGGCTCTTTTAGGAGATCTCACAGGCAGACCTGAAAAACAAAAGCTGCTATGAACAGTTGGTTATTTTAGCAGATATATTCAGAGCTTATATATACAAATTGGAACATGGCTAATTCTAGCTGGTAGTGGAGGTCAGAATACTTTTATTGTTAAATTTTAAGGGGGGGATGTGTAGTAAGAAGAGGAATACATTCTAAGGAAAAGGACTATTTGAACATTTATGAAATTTTGGAGGTATTATTGACAAATAATGCACTTTGGCTGTATCATAGAGTGTGCAAGCAAGGGTATGTCAAAATGATGCTAGAGAGAAGGAAATGGTTTAATCATGAAAGACTTTGTATAATATGATAATGTATTTCATATACTTTAAGCAAAGGAAACTATTTTAACAGTGGAAAATTGTAAGGGTGGAAAATCGTAACCCACTCCACCATTCTCTTGACATTGTTTCTGTAAGTGCTGACTCTGACTAGTATGTAGCTTGTAGATAAATAGCATGTTTGCGTAAGAAACTGACTCCGAAAGGTACAGACTCCAACCTTCGGGCTTCCCCACCCTGGGAGATTTGTTGACCTTCAGCCATGGAACCAGGATGAGGTGGAGCCAGGATGACTAACTCGGGATGATGTGCACGGGGCCGTCACTGTCCTGATCAGAATGGACTGTTCTTGTCTTCATGCAGAAAACTTTTCACCCCCCTTCCTTGATCTCTCTGCTCTTCTTCCCTTTTCCTTCCTTATAAAAACCCCTGCCTCCACTGAGGCACAGAGATGGGCTGTGTGACATGAGTCCTCCATCTTCCCAGGAGATAGGCTTTGAGACAAGAGTCCCCTGTCTTTTCAGGGAGCTGGGCTTTGAGACAGTCCCTTTGA
>NW_028084608.1:0-587 GCF_014824575.4 Sturnira hondurensis | reverse complement strand
TCTCTAATACCAAGGGTACTTAACAGTCTACAGGATGGGGAGAGACAGTGGCCGCAGTTCTTATAAAAATAATCAGCATCTAAGGTAGGGAACTAAGACCCAAAGTTGAAGTGTTCCCCACCCCTAAAAAGTGTTAGGAGAAATGGTCGATAGTAGACCCCCCGCCACCGCACAACACCAGAGGTCAGGGTACAGTGGAATACGCAGGGCTTGGAGTCAGAGAAGCTGGGGTTCAAATCCTGGCTCTTCAGATTCCCAGCTGAAGACATAGTGGGTCTTAGTTTAGTAAGATGAGTTCCATGTTGACGACCTTATTGAATTACTGTGAGGAGTAAATGAGATGTCGTGGAGACAAAAACACCTAGCACTGAGCATGCAATTAGAACTCAATTAATACCTGTTGTGTGATACTGATGTAACAGCGAAAAGAAGGAGAAGGAGTTTGCTTTACCCTCCTCACCCCATTCCACCCAAGAGAGGAACGTGGGACAAGAAAGTAGATGACGGGAGACTCCTTCTACTTTGGGTTAGACAGTTCCACAATGTAGCAAATTCAGATTTTTCACTCTGCCAATTTGTGCTCCTCC
>NW_028084607.1:0-2423 GCF_014824575.4 Sturnira hondurensis | reverse complement strand
CCAGGGAACCCAGGTAAGCTCTGTGCTGTCACCTCACAGAGGAAAACACACCATCAAGGGTGGGCATCTGTAGGTTGCTCAGGCTTCAAACGCCGACCCCTCATACACCTTGGACGTGGAGGCCACATAAGACAGAGCGTGCTGGCTTCGTCACTCACTTTACGTTCCTCTGCAGAAAGAGGGCATTTTGTGGCTCCCTGGTCCTTTGAACGGAGGACGGGACCTGGGCAGCCGTCTGGGAATTCTGTGCTTCTAAGGGGTAAATGTAGGAGAGAGGGATAAGAAGGAGCCCAGGGGACAAAAGACAAGCTCTCAGCTCCAGGTGTCCTTTGGGGAGGATCGGGGCCTGCAGGGGTTGGGGGGGCCACTCTGCAGAGGGTCACTTTTGTCATCCCCTCGCAGGGGAGAAGCCCTACGAATGCCACTTGTGCCAGGCACGCTTCACCCAGAGAGGCACCATGAAAATACACATCGAGCAGAAGCACAACAACAGCCTCCCCAAGTACCAGTGTCCCCACTGTGCCACAAGCATCTCGAGGAAGAGCGACCTGCGTGAGTGTCTGGGTTGGTGAACTTCTTCCGCAGGGAAACCTGGGGAGCCCTGGGCCTGGTTCTGGGAGGCCAGGCTTCAGGAACTAGTCTGGGGAAGGGTGTTTCTTTTCTTCAGAGGTCCTGGGCTGCCACCTGGTGGCTGACTTGCTTCAGTGCAGTTTCATAGCATTTCGGCTGTCCCTGTGTGCTGGTGACATCTAGTGGGCAGGGGCCAGGGTTGCAACACACAGGAGGGCCCACAGGAGAAGGGACGGGCCAGCCCCACGTGCTAACAGTGCTGACACTGAGAAAGCCTGGGCTACAGGGCAGGGGCAGATCTGCTTTCAGAGAGGAAGCCCCCCACACACACACCTGCAGCACATAGGTGATGTTCTGTGACGTTCTGTGACGGTTTCAGGTGTCCATCTGCACAACCTACACAGTTACAGAGCCACCGAGATGGAGTGTCGCTTCTGTCCCGCCGTCTTCCACGAGCGCTATAGCCTCCTTCAGCACCAGAAGACTCACAAAAACGAGAAGAAGTTCAAGTGCACGTACTGTACCTACGCCTGCAAGCAGGTACTGGGGTTCGTTTCGGTCCATTCTGGGAGGCCGGGGCACGGAAGGATGGAGGGCTGCAGTGGGATTTTTTCCCACGCTGAAAACACCTGGGAAAAAGTCATGCTTTTTATAAAAAAGGCTATTAGGCCCTGACCAGTGTGGCTCAGTTGGTTGGGCGTCTTCCCACAAGGTGAAAGGTCAGCAGTTCAATTCCTGGTCAGGGAGCGTGCGAGAGGCAACCAGTTGGTGTTTCTCTCCCTCCCCTTCTCCTTCCCTCTCTCTAGAAATAAGTAAATACAACCTGTGTTAGGAAAGACTATGAAGAATAATCAAGAGGCAACCGTGAGCCAGTAAATTCCAACAATGGTGCTTAAAGTGTGGTTCACACACCCCCAGAGAGCCTTACAACCAGTCAGTGCTGTGAGATCAGAATTATTCTTGGTGGTTGATGAACTTGTGCCAACACGTTATTCACCCTTCGCTGCGTGGGCCTCGGCCCTGATGGTGCAGAAGCCGTGGAGGTGGCTTCCTGCAGAGCAAAGCAGTGACCGGTCACCCTGTGCCCTTCGCCTTCGGGCGCTGGCAGCAAACACAGAGGGCAGTGTTACTTAATAATGTCCTCGGAGAATCAGTGGATATGATTAACTTTACTCTGTCTTGACCCTGCATACTCACCACTTACGTGTTCTGTGTGCTGAGCTGGGAGGTTGGTGGGAAACACCTTCGTCCTCCGGGGCGGGACAGCGTCTGGAGACCCGGCCTGTAGGGGCTGCTGCTGGAGGCACCAGCTCCACTAGCCATTTGTGCGTGCGTGCGTGTGTGTGTGTGTGTGTGTGACGTTATTTTGACTTCAAAGGACTAGTGACGAACTCTGCTCATTCAGTTACGAGACATTTGACCGTGCCCGGTGCCTTCTCCCTGCAGGTAAATGAGGGGAACGCCTCCCTTCACAGTGTGGGCGGGGGCGGGGGGAGCAAGGAGACAACACCAGCTTAGAAGAGGAGATCAGAATTTTGGAACACTGACTTCCAAAGATGGGAGTGACTTTAAGAAAGCGATTTTTTACATGGTACAGCGAAACATGTCCGCACTCTGTAACTCAGACCGGTATTTTCCCAACGGCTAATCCATTATTTTGCAGAATCAGGCGTGGGTAAAGGACCTAGTCATAGTATGAGATAGACCAACAGATTTTCATGTAATGGAATACAAAAGGTTGATTGGGGTGGTTTCAGGTTCCACATTTTAGCCAACTTTTAAGAAATTGTCACGTGTTGCGTTTGGGTGTAATACCAGAGCGGAATGTCTACAATTACTTGAAAAGTTGTTAA
>NW_028084606.1:0-5958 GCF_014824575.4 Sturnira hondurensis | reverse complement strand
TCTTTATAGTTGGAGGGTGCTGGGCTCTCCCATACAACATATGACTTTCCTAGTGTATAATAAACACTTTCTTCCATCAGGCATGTGACTTGGAAACACATTTATATTGTACACATCTATCTACTTATTGGCTCAATGAATGTTGTTTGTGACAAACTCATTTGATTAAAAAATTAATGCATACATATTTTAATGGATTTTTATTGGGCTATTTTATAAAGAACTCTCTAGAAAAATAGCCTCAGTTGTTCATGTTCATTGGTTACAGCAGACATAGGGACTACAGCAGACTCATTGGTACAGGGTAAAGGGAGAATTCTGGATTTAGTTTGAGTTCCTTGCAGAAATAAGACTTATTTTCATGATGCAGTTTACTAAATACATGTATTTAAAGTCTTTCTAAGAGAGGATTCAAAAGGAGGTACAGAACATGATACAAATAGTTTATATCATATTGGAAACAGGAGTTTGTTATAAATACAAATGTTAAAGTTTCTGCAGGTAGAGATCAGAAGAAACAAGAAACATGCCATTGCAAACAAGTGGAAAGGGGATTTCTTGTTACCCACATTCGCATCTTACAGTGTCACTGTTACATGTGTTTACAATGTCACAGGTCTAGGGAATGAGAAGTTAGACAGCTCTCATGCTATTACTCATCTGGTAACACAAGGGCTCTCCTAAGCTGCATTAATTCATTGGGGATCCATTTATAATATCTCTCAACACGGAGAGGGAAAAGAGTGAAGGATCATCATCATCATCATCATCACCACCATAATCAATTATCAATAGCAATCACTTTCTTGAAATTGTTCTTCTTTTCATTTTCTGTGGGCATATTTGTTGTTTATACACAATGACATTTATCTCATTTTAATTCAATTTTTATGATTGTTAAATGAAATAGGCAGAGTGAGTTTCATCAAATGAAATCTTATTGCTCTCTCCTTTCTTCCTCTGAAAGAAAATCTGATAGAGAGCCTGGGTCTCCTCATTAGATGTCATTGGGAGATTGAAACCACATGACCCCTGTAAGCAGTCCCCCCTCCTCCACCACCTAAGGAAAACAAAGGTTCTGGCCCAATCAAAGCACATTTACCTTGCTTAAGGGCCTTTATTGTTCTTCAAGAAATGTCAAATATGGGTATGATAAAAATGTCATATCCCTTTGATGTGTGTTTGTCACCATCCGAGACATCCGCACCAAGGTTGGTGGGTACCTCTGCCTCTGCATGGTGTAACCTGTCTGGTGTTGTAAGCATGATACCAAGTCAATGACCATCACTATTGGGCATTGTTGTTCCCTGGCATTGTGGCCATATGCCTCTGGTGACCTCATTTTCAGCATGAAGAAACCCTGTCGATAGCTGGTTTGGACACTGAACTGTGTGTGACTGTACTATACAGTCGTGTCCAGCAAAGTCCACAGTTAGATTAAGCTGACAAAGTTCAGAAGGTTTGAGTTCTTATTGGAATTGGGCACAAGTGTGTGTAAAAAAGACTATGTCTTTTGCACCTGAGAGAAGGTTGTTTGTACTTACAACAGATTTTTTAATCTGAGAATTAAGAGGCGAGCACAGAATAGCAATCCCAAGAGTCTGCATGAGAAAAACTGTTACAGGAAAAATAGACGAAACAGAAAACCAGTCAAATCCTCCTCTTGCAACTGATCCAGTGGTTGTCCCTGTGTCCAGGAGGACTCACCACCCCTTGATGGTCACAGCCCCTCCTGCAAGGAAGTTTGTTCTGGGGTCCCAGTGAGTTTCCCTTCCAATGTCTCCCTTACCATATTGCAAGGCCATGGCCTCAGCTCTCAGTCTGTTCATTTGCAGATAGGCAGTGTTTTTGGAATCATTTTCTTGAGATGCTGAATCTGCCCTTCGCAGATGCAGCATACTCTCTTCTGTGACTGTTAACTTTATTTCTAATTAAACCTACCCACTCCAGTCCTTTTCCTGGAAGCTGGTGGATCCAGTTGATATAGTCACTGAAACTGAATCAACAACCTTTACAGGAGAGTCTCAGAGACATCCAGACTCTCTCAGGTGCCCGCAGACTCCATCAGCTGCAAATGATATCACAAACCTGCAGAAAACAGACTCTTCTTAGGAGTGGACACACACTTAAGCCTCCCTTTCTTCATAATGTCACCATTTGAATGCACCAGAGCCAGTGCCCAGCTCATCAGAAACATAATGGAGTAGCTCAGTGGACTGAGTGCGGGCCTGTGAAGCACAGGGTAGCTGGTTCTGTTCCCAGTCAGGGCACATGCCTGGGTTGCAGGTCAGGTCCCCAGTGGGGGACACATGAGAGGAAACCACACATGGATGTTTCTCTCCCACTTTTTCTCCTTCCCATTCCCTCTCTCTAAAAATAAATAAATAAATAAAACATTTAAAAATAAAGTGGAAAACTCTATAGAAGAAACATAACTGTGCTTCCTGTAGTTTAACTGCTGCAGTGACTGCAAACTGCAGAGCAGCTGGAGCTGCTCTTCCTAAGAGTCAGTGACAGTGACAGGGCTTGGCATATCAGCACATGGAGTGTCAAGTTGCATGTGCTCCTCCACTTTAGGACAGACAACTGAAGTCCATAAGTGAGGCCCCATCCACTCTTGACTCAAAGGGGCAAGCATCCTTGTGATACTGAGAGCTCTATAAAAGACTGGTTAGTCTGTGTGCTGTAGAGTTATTCTTGTTGTTGCTAATTTCTACCTTCAGTCATTTTAACACAATTTAGTCTGGGGCAACATTCCACATGCACAGTATTTCATGCTCTCCAGCTCTGAATAAATGCCCTGTGTGACATTGACCATGTGTTGACACACTTAGAGAGGCTACCCCAATTATCAGCCACCCTGGCTGAGGTCAGGGGACACTGCAAGAGATGTTGTCTTGTTATTTCAAGACAGAACCCGTGCCCATTGTGCATCTGTGCACCGAGACTCCATCATTGTGGAGAAAAAGAGTGGGAAGAAGGAAGAAACATGTGCAGAGAATTTTACCTGGTCTGGACACTTTCTGCACTCAGTTTCTTCCTTCTCCTCCCACAAAGGCTTACAAACTGTCACATCAAATGCCCAATGAGCACGTAGTACACCAGTCATTATCCTGTAAGTCACTGCTGTGATCCACATGCCACATGTCATTATTATATACAGTCTCTGGGAACTTTAAAAAATGGCAGGCTTAGTTAAACTGATAAAACCTAAGTGAATACAAAAACCTTGGCCAAGCCTCCGCCTGAGTGCTGTTCACTCTATACCTTCATGAGTTCATCAGTCCTTTGTCTGCAACATGATGACAGTAACAATTTGTTCAGTGGCCCTGAATTTTAGATTTTACCTCCAGTTGAAGCTGCACCTCGCCCCATGCTGATGTGGTAAGTATTAAAAGTTACCATGGATTATACCCACTTCTAATACCGCCTTCCAGTTACATCTGTTTAGGAGCCTCCCATAACATTCAACCAGAAAATTTTGCCTTTGGAAGAAATCAACTGAGAAAAATTACTCTCATACATCACTACAATAAGATCCATGCTTTGCTTTTCACAACAGATATAGCAGTGAAACCCCAGAGATTCAGTCCTTGTTGCCATGTTAAACTACAACCCTAATCCATTCTGGGTCATGTAACAAAGTACTGTTCACTATGAGTTTGACAAACAGCAGACATTTATTTCTCATAGATCTGGATGTGAAAAATCGAACATTTTTGATGACTGGTAGGAACCCCTACCTAATGGCTGTTTGCTGTAATCTCAAAGAGTGGATGGGGCAAGGGACCCTCTTCTGTCTTCTGTTACAAAGGATGTGATCACGTTCATGAGAGCTCCAACCGGAGACCATCACTTGTCCCAAGGCCCCATGTCTTAACACCATCACATGAGCTTCAGGTTTTAATGCGTGAGTCTTTGAGTGACACTAACACCAGCTCATAGCACCAACAAACGGATCAATCATGATTCCACCTATTTTGAAGGCTACTTCAATAGAGCTCCCCATAAGTGTGAGTAGAGGATCTCCTTAAATCTGTGGATGCTTCTCACATTTAGAACCTGAAAGTAGACCCAAGCCCTTCAGAACAAGCAAATGAGCTTTTAGAGTGCAAAGGTTCCAAACTACAGTTTAACAAAGATGTTCAAGTCATTTCTTATTTTATATCTTACTGCATTCATATGACTTCATATTCTAATTTTATATGAATAAATTTGTTTTTTTATCTATAATTACAGGTGGTTCTGTGTTCTTACTCATGCTTCCTAGTTGCTCAGTGAAATAAGGAGCCAGGCTCTACTGTTTGATGTTTGATGCTGGCAAATTGAGGTTCACCCCTCTCTCTCCTCCTGCAAACACATGTAGGAAATCTGATTTGGAAGTGAGAATTCTCCCTAGTTTGATGCAAGTAGAAGATGGAAACCACACAAACCCCTCCTGTGAGCAGGACCCTGCTCAGTGATGAACAATAAAACCTGGACCACACTGGATCTGACGTGACGCAGCAATTCCTGGAGCAATGGAAACTCTGCCCAGCTCTCAACAGGTTCCTCAGTGAAGGAACAAACATTCCACAGTCCCTCTGTGTGTGTGACATCATCACGCTGGACACCCACACTGTGGTATGGTGCGGGTCCCTCTATGTCCACACGAGGTCAACTACTATTGATGTCTTGGATGTGGAATTAAGTCAGTGACTATCACCCCTGGTTTTTTCCCTTCTGTGGCTGCATTCCTACAACTCTGGTGTCCACTGTTCAGCAGGCATGTATCCTGCTGCTCATCATCTTGGACTCTGAGATGTGTGGAGATAGGATCGTTTTGGGGTCCAGCAGAGCCTCTGGTTGGATTTAGCTGATTTGGGTCAGGAGGTTTGATGATTCATTGATGTTTCATTAGAATAAGAGAAAACAAATCCATGTGACTCTCCAACATTTAACATGTAAGAATATTTTCTTCCTATGACAAAAGGCCTCTGTAATTTAGATGCTGAAGAGGTTGGCACAGAATCATGAAGAGAGGAAGGCTACCAGAGGGAAACTGCTGTGTGGAGAGTCAACCCCACACCTGGCAGGAAACAAACCCTTAAACTGCATCTGGAGCTGCTCCCAAGCTGGTAACCCTGCTCATTATGACCTGAGCGCCCCCTGGTGTCCTGAGCGCTCCCTACGGGCCAGGGCTTGTGTCTCCCACAGGGAAGTTTATGTCGGGGCTCACACTGTGTTCCCCTCACTGTGTCACTTACACAGTAATACACTGCCGTGTCCTCGACTCTCAGGTTGTTTATTTGCAGATAGAGCATGCTCTTGCCATTGTCTCTGGAGATGGTGAATCGGCCCTTCACAGAGTCCGCGTAGTATATGCTACCACCACTACTACTAATGTATGAGACCCACTCCAGCCCCTTTCCTGGAGCCTGGCGTACCCAGTTCATGCCATAGCTACTGAAGGTGAATCCAGAGGCCAGGCAGGAGAGTTTCAGGGAACCTCCAGGCTTCACCAAGCCTCCCCCAGACTCTACCAGCTGCACATCACACTGGACACCTGCAAACACAAAAATGTTGGTCAGGAAACTGTCACTCTCCACTCTTTTTCTCAGTCATGTACACTCCCATGCTCAGTGTCTCGCATTCTCCATAAATTACCTCTTAAAATAGCAACAACGAAAACCCAACTGAGCCCAAACCCCATGGTGAGTGGTCTGTGTTCTGTCCTGAGCAAGAACTGATAACACCTGGGAGTCCTCAGCTGGGCTCCTGTCCCAGAGCTACAGGCTCAAGGCTAGGCTGCTTTTCATGAGTAGAGGGGCCCTATTTGCATGTCTTCCTGCTATATATGAAACTCTGGCGTTGGATGCTGACACGAACTACATGGATTCAGAGTATGATATGTTGAAGGGTGGAGGTGGTGCATGACCTAGGAGAGTAAATTCTCATGAAAGAGAGGGATTTAAAATG
>NW_028084605.1:0-541 GCF_014824575.4 Sturnira hondurensis | reverse complement strand
GCTGGGTACTGGCCTGCAACACAGGCATGTACCCTGACTGGGAATCGAACCGCGATCCTCTGGTTCGTAGGCCCGCACTCAATCCACTGAGCTACACCAGCCAGGGCTAAATAAAATCTTTTTTAAAGAAATTATATGGCAGGTGCAACAGGGAGGTCAGAAATCAATGTTGGTTCTTGGGATGGGGGGGTCAGAAATGTTGGGATGCAGGAATGGCAATGAGATTGTATATCAAAACTGCTGGCACATGAAAAGAAAAGTTAGAATACAGAAATCAAAAACTCTGGGATATGGGAATTAAAAATGGCAGAATGAGGATGTTGATTATTTTAAAATATAGGAGTTGAGCTGTGGGCATGAGGATTCATGCACTGTGGATAAGCTATGAAAATCAAGAATGAAAGGTAGAAATAATCTCAATGGAATGGAATAGCTTATGCTGGATTAGACTTCCCATTGAAAACAATGATAAAAACAGGACATATATTTAACAATTATATAACAACTATGAATAAATATATTTAATGATAATTTAACACAT
>NW_028084604.1:0-529 GCF_014824575.4 Sturnira hondurensis | reverse complement strand
GACAAAGGAGGCAATAATGTAAAATGAAGTAAAGATAGCCTCTTCAACAAATGGTGTTGGGAGAACTGGACAGCTACATGCAAAAAAATGAAACTCGAGCACCAACTTACACCATACACCAAAATAAAATCAAGGTGGGTAAAAGACTTAAATATAAGCTGTGAAACCATTAAAGCCCTAGAGGAGAGCATTGGCAGGAACATCTCAGATATTCCATGCAGCAATATTTTTACTGATACATCCCCTAGAGCAAGGGACATAAAGGAAAGAATAAACAAATGGGATCTCATCAAACTTAAAAGCTTCTGCATGGCTAAGGAAAACAGTATCAAGATTAAAAGAGAAGCAACTGTATGGGAAAACATATTTGCGAATGATACTTCAGACAAAGATTTCATCTCCAAAATATACAAAGAACTCTCTCGACTCCACTCAAAGAAGACAAGCAACCCAATTAAAAAATGGGCAAAGGACTTCAACAGTCATTTCTCCAAGGAGGACATACAGAGGATCCAGAGACACATGAAAA
>NW_028084603.1:0-504 GCF_014824575.4 Sturnira hondurensis | reverse complement strand
GAATACAACAAAGGTTTAGTAAACAAAGACGCAGCCAAAGAACAGAGAATTGAAATATACGAAGTCCAACAACAACGAACCCTTCAACCGGGACGGTAAGAGGGGCGGAGCCAGCAGCAGAGCAGGGTCGGGCAGGAAAGATCCCCCGATCCAGGCACACAGGCAGCCCGGACCCAGTCGGGGTGCGGGACAGACTGACCGCAGTCGCACATTCTCTCACAGTGAGACGGACAGCGCAGGCCCCAGCGGGCGAACCCAGTGGTGGAGGGCTGACAGCGGTGGCACACTTGAGTGCAGAGGGATGAAACATGCAGCCCGGGTGATGGTGGCAACTGTGGCGGCATTGGCGGGAGGCAGCAGACAAGACAGCCATTGCTCCTCTTTGACCCCGCCCCCACATACAGCATCACAACCCAGAGACTGAGTTGCCCTGCTCTGGTGAACACCTAGGCCTCCAATCCTGATACGCTCCTGATACGTAACAGGCATGAACAGTCCAAAAGA
>NW_028084602.1:0-607 GCF_014824575.4 Sturnira hondurensis | reverse complement strand
AAAGTCCTGGAGGACGCTGGGGGGAGGTTGGTTAATGTGATCGGGACATCTGTGTTTGTTCATTGTCACTAAGTGTCACTTATCTTGCATTAGGTAGGCTCCAAGGCTCCCACAGGGACAGGGAGAGGAGCCGCTCCCGCTTAGGTGGTTATATTTCAAAGGGATGCCTCCCAGGCCCTGCACAAACATTCCTGGGTTGTAAAAGTGACAGGGGCGAGACTTCCGTCTCAAAGGGACAGAGGAAGAGTTTACGGTGGTAAGTGTTTCAGAGGCGATGCTCTAAGAGGCAGGGAGTGGGGGCCGTATTCAGGAAGAAACCTGTTGAAGTTCAGTCAAGCAGAGGAAACCGGGGACCAGCGTCTGGGTCGCCTGCTGTGGGAGGTATGGAGCACTACTGAGGGTCTCGTTTTGGGGCAGTGGCTTTTTTCTTCGCACTTTACAGAAGCAGATGGTGCACTGAGAGACAGTGTCAGGCTCCGGGTCCCACAGCGTGCCCGTGGGGGAGCGGGTGGCTCTTCTCTTGGACCAGGTCCTCTGCAGTGACCGTCCATCTAGCCTCTACCCTCAGCCCATTGCCCTCCTTGTTACCCTTTTGGAATCCTGAGCC
>NW_028084601.1:0-538 GCF_014824575.4 Sturnira hondurensis | reverse complement strand
GCCTTTCATGAGTCCCCTGCTGGGAGTTGGCCTGCAGGGAACCGGCCTGCAGCCCAGGCATGTGCCCTGACTGGGAATTGAACCGTGATCCTCTGGTTCGCAGGCCTGCGCTCAATCCACTGAGCTACACCAGCCAGGGCAATAAAATTAGTTTTTTAAATTTGATGTTTAATGACTACATATTAGATATGTAAGGGCCACAGGAAAGTACTCACACCTTGCTAGGTTATACCTGGAATAGCAAGATGGCTTCCTAGTTTACAACTTTTGACGTATTCACTCTTTCAACAAATACAGGGACATGTTCCAGGCAGTAATCTAGTCACTAGAAACACAAAAATGAACAAGCAGACAAGAACACAACTGCAATAAAATATTTCATAATGTTTTTGTTTTAATTGAGATATAATTGACATGTAACATGCAAGTTTAAGATGTATGAGTTATTGATTTGATGCACATTTATATTAAAAGTGATTACTATCTAATAGCTCCTGGTAACCAACATTCTAGTCTGTGTTTCTATGAGTATATTTTT
>NW_028084600.1:0-659 GCF_014824575.4 Sturnira hondurensis | reverse complement strand
GTTTTCCCAATTTTCTCCCCCTTATCCCCCCTCCACCCTGTAGGCCCCAACCCTCCAGCATTCCTCCCCTTAGGGTGGTACATACAAGTTCTTTGAGTTCTCTGTCTCCTCTACCATGTTTGACCTCTCCCCATCTATTTTATGCCTACCGATTATGCTTCCTCTTCCCTGTACCTCGCCCCCCCCATTCCTCCCTCCCCCTTCTCCATTGACATTTTGTCTGTGTCTGTTTCCACACTGCGACAGCAGATCTGAGTAGTTCCAACAGAGACCGCGTGGTCTATAAATCAGGCCCTATCTGGCCCTTTGCAGAGAGTTTGCTGATCCCCACTTTTCTCTTTTAAAATTTCTAACATTTCTGGGATTTCTAAAATCCCAGATTTTCTAAATATCAATACGGAGCATGTAATGAACCTTAGGTCCTTGACAAGGAAAGAAAGAACAAGATGTGTCCTTGGGTATTCGCCAGGGGAGATATGACATAGGGTGTCCATAAGAAGAACAAAAATAAAAACAGACATGGTCAGGATAGGGCATGGCAGGGCGTGCACCAAGAAATGTTCGTCAAGGTTATGTGATAACATAATTCAGGGGTCAACTGGGAACCTCTGTGTGAAACGACTTTAAGCAGGTTTCTCTACTGCAGGACTTAACAGGAC
>NW_028084599.1:0-833 GCF_014824575.4 Sturnira hondurensis | reverse complement strand
TTATGACATTTTTAGTAAGGAGTGCACATTTTCCTAGACAACATTTCATTACTTTTTTTTTTACTCCAAAAAGTTAATTTAAAAAATATATTATGATGACATTGGTTAATAAGACTATATAGGTTTCAAGTGTATGGTTTTACAATATATCTTTTGTATATTTCATTGTATATTTATCAGCCAAAATCAGATCACCTTCCATCACTATATATTTACACCCTTTACCCTTTACCACATCCCCCCGCCTCCCTTTCCTTCTGGTAACCACCACAGTGTTGTCTATGTCTATGAGTTTTTTATTTTCTTCAGTTTTATTGTTGACTCCATTACAGATGTCCCCATCCTGCCCTCCCTTTGCCCATCTCCACCCAGCCCCTGCCCTCCGTTCCCTCTGTTCACTGACACACTGTTGTCTGTATCCATGGGTTATACATATACGAGTATGTTCTTTGTCTAATACCCTCACCTTCTTTTATCCAGTCCTCCCTTCCTCCCCCCCCCCTCTGATATCTGTCAGTTTATTCCATGTGGCCCATGTCTCTGTTTCTAATTTGTTTGTTAGTTTATTTTGTTCAACAGTTTCTACCTATAAGTGAGGTCATAAGATATTTATGTTCCTCTGACTGGCATATTTCACTTAGCATAATAATCTCCAGGTCCATCTATGCTGTTGCAAAAAAAATTAAGAATCCATTCTTTTTTTACAGCTCTGTAGTATTCAGTTGTATAAATGTACCATGGCTTTTTTTTTTATCCACTCATCTACTCATGGACATTTAGACTGTCTCCAGATCTAATGTGCATATATTCTTTCGAATTTTTTTGGATTAATG
>NW_028084598.1:0-1088 GCF_014824575.4 Sturnira hondurensis | reverse complement strand
AACATCTCATATAATAAGGGGTTGGTGATGATGAATTCCTTTAGCTTGACTTATTTGGGAAGCACTTTATCTGCTGTTCTATTGTAAATTCATAGCAATGCTGGATAGAGTAACCTTGGATGTAGGTCCTTGCCTTTCATGACTCGGAATACTTCTTTTCAGCCCCTTCTTGACTGCAAGGTTTCTTTTGAGAAATCAGCTGATAGTCCTATGGGAACTCCTTTGTAGGTATCTGTCTCCTTTTCTCTTGCTACTTTTAAAATTTCTTTCTTATCTTTAATCATGGGTAATGTAATTATGGTGTTCCTTGGTGTGTTTCTCCTTGGGTCCAACTTCTTTGGGACTCTCTGAGCTGCCTGGGCTTCTTGGAAATCTATTTCCTTTGTCAGATTGGGGAAGTTCTCCTTTATTATGTTTTCAAATAAGTTTCAACTTCTTGTTTTTCCTCTTCTCCTTCTGGCACCCCTATGATTTGAATGTTGGAACATTTCAAGATGTTCTGGAGATTCCTAAGCCTTTCCTCATTTTAAAAAATTCTTCTTTCTTCATTCTGTTCTGGTTGAATGTTTCTTTCTTCCTTCTGGTCCACACTGTTGATTTGAGTCCTAGTTTCCTTCCTGTCACTGTTGGTTCCCTATAGATTTTTCTTTCTTTCACATAATGCAACCTTCATTGCTGCCTGGGTCTTTTTTATGCTGTTGCAGGACCCAGGAGGTTCCTGGAGTTTCTGGATTACCAGTGTTTTGAACTATGTATCTGATAGGTTGATTATCTCTTCGTTGCTTAGTTGTCTTTTTTCTGGTGCTTTGAACTGTTCTTTCATTTGGGCCATTTTTCAGTCCCAGTGTGCCTGTTATGTAGTAGGTAGGGGGCAGGGCCTTAGGTGCTCACCAGGGCGAGGCAACCCATGTCACTGTGCTGTGATGCCAGTATTTGTGGCCCGAGAGGGAACAATGTCGCTTGCTCCACTCTCAGCTGGTTTTCAGTCACTCCCCCTACTGCCCACAAGCAAAGTGGACCCTTCTGGTGCCGATTCCCACATGGCTGGGTTTATGTACCTTCTAGGACCCTGTGGGTCTCTCTAATGA
>NW_028084597.1:0-711 GCF_014824575.4 Sturnira hondurensis | reverse complement strand
CTACTCACACAGTTCCAACAAAGGAAACAAGGGTTCAGAGCAAAAACAAGACAGATGGTGTAAAAATACAGATGGGTATTTCCCATGCTATCCACCACAATTCCAGCCCCATTATTGCAAAAGAGAGCAGTCAGAAACCAAGTCTTCAAGCCTAAATGCTTTGGCGTCTCTGCTCCCTCCCCGCTTCCTTTCCTTTTCACCTTTCCAGGCGGGATTAGGTGGCCCATGCCCTGAAGAGCGCAGAGAAATTCTCTAGAGCNAAATTCCAAAGCCTCACACTCTCTCGCACCTCAGGGGGTCTGTCTACCACGGACAATTATCGCCCCACCTTGGGCGAGAAAAACTCTTACCGAACAAGGGCTCCCAGGCGGGGGCAATGCTTGGCCCACGGAGGGTAGCTAAAGGCTGCTACACAAATCAGAGGCCCCTCCCCGGACGGTATACTAATATCTATTGGGTCCTTCTGTCCGCTACCAATTGGAAAGACAACCCTCAAGGCCGCAGATTTGGGAAAAGGAAACAAAATGTTTATCGAATGCTAATGAGGCCCAATGCCTTCATTAAAATATTAAAGTCTTTAAGGGTGTGCACCCACACACACACACACAAAGACACACACACACACACACACAGAGAGAAAGAGAGAGAGTGAGAAAGAGACACACACACACACACACACACACACACACACACAGTGCTCCCTTCATCCAC
>NW_028084596.1:0-1836 GCF_014824575.4 Sturnira hondurensis | reverse complement strand
TGTGGCCAGGTAGAAACAAGGAGCTGGGAGGAATAAAACAAGGTGGAGGGCCCGATTTTGCCCAAGGGCCTTGTGTTTGTGGCTTGTGGTCTATCTCATTTATTAGATTCCACAGATAAATGAGATCAGATTGCGAGTGTAGCCTCTGATGGGCCCTTTAAATCTCTTGCCTCCTGAGTGGTGTGGCTCCGTTGGTTGGGCGTCATCCCACAAAGCAAAAGGATGCCCGGGTTGGATTCCTGGTCACAGACAGAGGCAACTGATTGCTGTGTCTCTCTCACATGAATGTCCCTCTCCTTCTCTTCCTCCCTCCCCCTCTCTCTGAAAATTAAAACCAAAATCATAAATGACCCCCTCTTTTGTTATCTACATATTATTTTGAGAATGTTATGTTTATTGTATTTTATTAATTTTTCAATTTATTTCATTGATTATGCTGTTAGAGTTGTCCCATTTTGTCTCCCCTTTATTCCCCTCCACGCTGTACCTGCCCCACCATCGTTCCCCTGCCTTAGTTCACGTCCATGCGTCATACATAGTAGTTCTTTGGCTTCTCCATTTCGTATTCTGTTACTAACGTCCCCCTGTCTATTTTGTACCTACTATTTATGCTTTTTATTCCCTGTGCCTTTCCCCCCCTCTCCCCACACCTTCTACCCACCCATAACCCTCCATGTGATTTCCATTTCTGTGATTCTGTTCCTGTTCTAGTTGTTTGCCTGTTTTCTTTTGTTGTGGTTTTTAGGTTCATTTGTTGTTAGTTGTGAATTTGTTATCGTTTTACTGTTCATATTTTGATCATCTTCTTTTTCTTCAATAAGACCCTTGAACATTTCATATAATAAGGGCTTCGTGATGATGAACTCCTTGAACTTGACCTTATCTGGGAAGCAGTTTTTCTGCCCTTTCATTTAAATGAAAGTTTTTCTGGAAAGAGCGATCTTGGAGGTAGGTCCCTGCCTTTTCTGACCTCGAATAATTATCTCCAGCCCCTTCTTGCCTGGAAGGTTTTTTTGATTTGTTTTTGTTTTTGTTTTTTAAATCAGCTGATAGTCTTATGGGAACTTCTTTGTAGTCAGGTGTCTCCTTTGATCTTGTGGCTTTTAAGGTGCTCTCCTAATCCTTCATGTTGGGTAATGTAAGCGTGGTGCACCTTGGTGTGTTCTCCTCTGGATCCTGTATCTTTCGGTCCAGCTTCTTTGAGACTCTCTGAGCTTCCTGGTCTTCCTGAAAGTCTGTTTTCTTTGCCAGATGAGGGAAGTTCTCCTTCATTATGTTTTCCAATACGTTTTCAGTTTCTTGCTCTTCCTCTTCTCCTTCTGGCACCCTTATTAGTTGGATGGGGGGATGGTTAAAGTTGTCCTGGGGATTCCTAAGCTTCTCCTCGTATTTTGGATTCTTGTTTCTTCATTCTGGTTCGTGGTTGAAAGTTTATGTCTTTCTTCTGCTGCAAATGATGGATTTCATTCCCTATTGTCTTCCCTTCATTGTTGGTTCCCTGTACACCTTCCTTTATTTCACTTTTAATAACCTTCACTTCTTCCTCTGTGTTGCAACCATACGCCACCATTTCTGTGAGCATCCTGATGACCAGGGCTTTGAAGTGTGCATGTGAGAGGCTGGCTCTCTCTCCATTGCCTAGTTCTATTTTTGGAGCTTTGATCTTCTCCTTCCTTTGGGCCGTACATTTTCATCTGGGCTCACCTGTTACACAGTCAAGGGTGGAGCCTTGGCTATTTACGAGGGTGGGGAACCCAGGTCACTGTGTTGTGGCTCTGTATGTTGGGGAGGGGTCCAAGAGGGAACACTGGGGTTTGCTCAGCTCTCGCCCCACAT
>NW_028084595.1:0-742 GCF_014824575.4 Sturnira hondurensis | reverse complement strand
AACAGACTTACAACCACATGTGACATGTGACTCTTTGTTACATCAGGAGCCATGAGGGGTAGGGATTAAAGTCATAAAAAAGAAAGAAAGAAAATGGTGAGTCCTAAGTGAGCCCGAATGGCCAGGGCAGGGAGAAGAGCAGAATCCTCTCAACAGGGCAGGCAAGGGCCAGTCATCCAGTTTGCAACTTATTTTCTGCATTTTATAAATAGTGTACAATTTGAAAGGATTCCTATTATAATCATAACACATACACATGCATGTTGTTTCTTTAAAACAACTCTCTTATTTTCTATGTGTTTCATGAAAACAATCAGACAGACTTTGAAATATTCAAGTCAGTTAACTTTCCCTCTTGATCTAATTTCCATTTATTTTTTTTGCTTTTTTAAAATTTTTATTTATTTATTTATTTTGTAATTTTTATTTTTATTTAATTCTTGTTCAAGTACAGTTTTCTGCCTTATATTCCCAGCCGTGCCCCACCCCAGTGCTCCCCACCTCCCTCCCATTTCTGCCCCCCACCTTAGCTATTGTCCATGTGTCCTTTATACTTGTTCGTGTGAGTCCTTCCCCTTTTCCCCTATGATTCTCTCTCCTCTCCCCTCCAGACTCTGTCAGCCTGTTCTGTATTTGAGTGCCATTGGTCATATTTTGCTTGCTTGTTTGTTTTGTTGTTTAGATTCCTGCTAACGGTGATATCATATGGTATTTGTCTTTTACCGCCTGGCTTATTTCACTC
>NW_028084594.1:0-616 GCF_014824575.4 Sturnira hondurensis | reverse complement strand
TGTGCTGCTATGAACATCGGGGTGCATAGGTTCTTTGGGATTGGTGTTTTAGAGTTCTTAGGATACAGTCCCAGCAGTGGAATTGCTGGGTCAAAAGTCAGGTCCAATTTTGGTTTTCTGAGGAAATTCCATACTGTTTTCCATAATGGTTGTACCAGTCTGCAATCCCACCAACAGTGGACCAGAGTCCCCTTTTCCCCACACCCTCTCCAACATTTGTTGTTTATTGCTTTGTTTATGTAAAACAAAAGCAAATGGCTATGATAGCCATTCTCACCGGTGTAAAGTGGTATCTCATTGTAGTTTTAATTTGCATCTCTCTGATAGCAAGCGATATTGAGTATCTCTTCATGTGTCTCTGGATCCTCTGTATGTCCCCCTTGCAGAGTGTCTGTTCAAGTCCTTTCCCCATTTTTTAACTGGGTTAGTTGTCTTCTTAGAGTGAAGTCATGTGAGTTCTTTGTATATTTTGGAGATTAAACCCTTGTCTGAGGTATCATTGGCAAATATGTTTGCCAATACAGTTGGTTGTCTTTTTATTTTAATGCTGTTTTCTTTGGCTGCGTAGAAGCTTTTTATTTTGATGAGATCCCATTTGTTTATTCTTTCCTTTATA
>NW_028084593.1:0-1701 GCF_014824575.4 Sturnira hondurensis | reverse complement strand
GAGAAGGGAGCGCTCTGTGTGTGCGTGTGTGTGTGTGTGTGTGTGTGTGTGTATACCCTTAAAGACTTTAATATTTTAATGAAGGCATTAGGTCTGAATAGCATTAAATAAACATTTTGTTTCCTTTTCACAAATCTTTGGCATTGAGAGATGTCTTTCCAATTGGCGGCGGACAGAAAAGCCCAGTAGGTATTAGTATACTGTCCTTGGGAGAGGCCCCTGTTGTTCTGTAGCAGTTTTTTGGCAT
Source organism: Sturnira hondurensis (assembly GCF_014824575.4). NCBI lineage: Eukaryota > Metazoa > Chordata > Mammalia > Chiroptera > Phyllostomidae > Sturnira > Sturnira hondurensis. The sequence goes on along the minus strand of NW_028084593.1, from coordinate 1,454 downwards.
CCGTCGGTGGGCCAAGTATTGCCCCCACTTCGGACCTCTGTTCAGTAACAATACCATGTCCTTATTTGGAAGGATCTAATATTGCAAAGCTGTCAATGGCCCCTAAATTAATTCTTAATTTAACACATTCTCATTAAAATCCCATTGGCAGAAAATTTTCATGAGAAAAAAGGATTCCATAGTTAAAATGGGAGAGAAAACATGTGAGTCAAGTACATTTGGGAAGAAAGAGAGTGGTAATGAGAATGTGAGAATGGTGTGAATAGAATAGTTCCCGAGTGAAATGTGAGTGGATATTCTACATCTACAGTGGCTGGAGCACTGGGAACTATAGGCTAACACAGAATAGCACAATAGATTGTAAAGTTCAGAAATAGATGCGAATATATAAAAACATTTCATATGTTACAAAATGAGGTACTTTAAATTACTGAGAATGGTCTTGGGACACAAGCCCCAGAGTTGTAAAAATAACATTGTATCCCTATGTTACACCATGCACCACAGTGAATTCTGGATGTCAAGAATGTGAAACCTAAAATGTAAAAGATGAAATCATAAAGTAAGTAGTAGAAAATATAGATGAGTATTTATACACTTGAGATGGGGATAATAATTTCAAGTGTCACAGCAAAGACAAGTCATAAAGCCATAAGTACATAAAGATTTATGTACTTGATTACATAAAATAAAGTGAGTGTGTCAAAAATAGCATTAGTATTGATGAGACACAAATATAAATAAGGAAAATAGTTGCGGTATACATGAAAAAGAGTTAATACTTGCATTAATATAAGAAGTAAAACTCAGTCTCCCTCACAATCCAAGAAATTCAAACTAAATCAGTAATAGAAAGCAACTCACTTATCACATTGCAAAGATTTTTTTAATGGTAATAATTAGGGTCAGTTAGAATGACAAAAGTGGCCCTCCCAGATTGAATTGGTAGAAAAGTCAAATGATTCAATCTGTTAGTTTCTCAATATTCATGAGTGTTGAAAACATATACATGCATATAGTCCATTCAGGGAAATGGTTATGCAAAGACATATCAAAGCTTTGCCTTTAGTAGTGAAAAACTGGGAACAACCTGAAGGGTCAAGATGGACTGGTTGGTTAAGGAAATCTTGATGCAGTTGTAAAATGATACAGCCACTACAGACAATGAAGCAGGTGCATTTGTTTAATGTGGAATTGAAAGAAAACTAGGCTGGGATTGGGTGGAGAAGTGGGGGAACGGGAGGGTCCTGGGGTGTGAAGAAGGGTGGAAGAACACAATGCCAAAACGCAGATGAAACGTGAAGAAATGGGAGGCCAGTGTTTGCAAGGGATTGAGACACACACCCATCTTGCCTCACTTCACAAGTTTGCTAATGAGTCTTGCTAAGAATGCTATTAAAATCATCCATCCTTAATTGGCCTCCTTCACTCTTCTCTCTGAGGCCTAGTTACTT
>NW_028084592.1:0-1565 GCF_014824575.4 Sturnira hondurensis | reverse complement strand
TGAGTACCTTTATCATAAATGGGTGTTGAACCTTATCAAAAGCTTTTTCCAAATCTATTGATATGACCATGTGGTTTTGTCTTTGGTTTTGTTTATGTGGTGTATTACATTTATTGATTTGCCTATATTGAACCATCCTTGCATCCCTGGGATGAATTCCACTTGGTCGTGGTGCATGATCTTTTTGATGTATTGTTGGATGGGATTTGCCAATATTTTATTGAGGATTTTAGTCTATGTTCATCAGTGATATTGGCCTGTAATTTTCTTTCTTTGTTGTGTCTCTATCTGGCTTTGGAATTATGGTGATGCTGGCTTCACAAAAAGAGTTGGGGAGTTTCCCAGCATTTTGGATTTTTTGCAATAGTCCGTGAAGAATAGGGGTTGGTTCTTCCTTAAATGCTTTGTAGAATTCTCCTGTGAAACCATCTCGTCCAGCCTTTTGTGTGATGGGAGTTTTTTGGTTACTTCTTCTATTTCATTTGTTGTTATTGCCATGTTGAGGTTTTCTGCTTCTTGTTCATTGAGTTTTGGAATATTATATTTTTCTAGAAATTTGTCCATTTAACCTAAGTTGTCACATTTCTTGGCATACAGTTCCATATAGCAATTTCTTACAATCCCTTCTATTTCTGTGGTATCAGTTGTAATCTCTCCTCTTTCATTTCTGTTTGTTTTTATTTGGGTCCTCTCTCTTCTTTTCTTGATGAGCCTACTTAAGGGTTTGTCTATTTTGTTTATCTTTTCAAAAAATGAACTCTTGGATTCATTAATCCTTAGACTTGTGTTTTAGTCTCTATGTCATTTAATTCTGCTCTGATCTTGGTTATTTCCTTCTACTTGCTCTGGGCTATCTTTGTTGTTGTTCCTCAAGTTCTTGCAGGCGTCGGGTTAGGGTGTTTGTTTAAAATCTTTCTATCCTCTTTAGGTGAGCCTGCATTGCTATGAACTTCCCTCTCAGGACTGCCTTCACTGTGTCCCATAAGTTTTGGGTTGTTGTGAGTTCATTTTCATTACTTTCAAGAAGTTTTTTGATTTCTTCCCTAATTTCAGTCTGGAGCCATTCATTGTTTAATAGCATACCATTCAGTCTCCATGCTTTTGGGTGTTTTGGGTTTTTTCCTGTGGGGTTGGTTTCCAATTTCAGTCCCTTGTGATCAGAGAAAATGCTTGGTATAATTTCTATTTTCCTGAAGTTGTTGAGACTTGTTTTCTGTCCTATCATGTGATCTATCTTTGAAAATGTTCCATGTGCATTTGAAAAGAATGTGTATTTAGCTTCTTTGGGATGGAGGGCTCTATATATATCAACTAAGTCCATTTCTTCTAGAGTGTCATTTAATGCTGTTATATCTTTGTTGATATTCTATTTGGAAGATCTGTGCATTTTTGACAGTGGGGTGTTAAAATCCCCTAGTATAATTGTGTTGCTGTCAATATCTTTCCTGAGGTCCTCTAGGATTTTCTTTATATATTTGGGTGTTCCTGTGTTGGGTGCATATATATTTATGATCTTAATGTCTTCTTGGTGGATTCTTCCCTTGAGTATTATGAAGTGACCTTCT
>NW_028084591.1:0-1511 GCF_014824575.4 Sturnira hondurensis | reverse complement strand
AAGGAAAGATATTCATCACAATAGAGCATCCAGAAAAGACAAAAGGCCAATGTGTCTCTTGAAGAGCAGCCCATTACTCACTCACTCAGGAAGTCAAACCCAGGACTAGAATCCATGTTGGGGCCCTGCCCATGTGGAAGAAATAGACAATAAAGTGACCTGGAGTTCATTATAATGAAAATCTCCACTCTCTGAGTGTATGTGATTTATTGAGCAGTAAATTTGCTCTAGGATTAGGGCCACATGCAAATATCCTCATATAAGACCTTCAATCAAATGGACTAGAGGATATCAGATGCCCTCAAAACCCCTGAGGACTCTGTACTCAGAGTTGTTAGCTGTGTAAGTTCAGCTGGCAGCTCCAGGGAAGAGGATCCCTGATAATTCTTAGAGCACTGGGGATGGGGCTTGCTACAGAGCCATTGGGGTTTAGTACAGGCAGTCTCTGTGCCCAAAATGTTGAAGTACATTGTGTCCCTGTGGCAGCACCTTGAAGTCAGCACACAATCGTAAGAGGTCCATTCCCTGCCAGTCCAGAGAGGACTGTCTTCTGTAGTGCACAAGCTTGGAAGCAAGGGACATGTGGGACTTATAAGTGCAGGGCTCCTGCCTCAGGTGCAGGTGCGCAAGGAGTTAAGGGAGGATTTCCTCTGGAAGACTGGGTCTTCCACTTCTCAGAAAACATCTGAAATAAAATAAAACCTGAAGTGACTGCAAACACCCTATTCTATCACAGCATTTACCAAACTGAATAATACATGTGAACCACAGCCAATGTGGAAATGCCTAGGGCTTCTATTACCTGAAATGTAAGAGGCTAGGGAAAGGGAAGGTTCTATTAACTCACTATGGACACAATTGGGAAGACACACTAACCCAGCAATAAAACTCAGAGGTATCAAGGTTAGACTTGTCCATTTGGTCCCTCTGTCACCAGAGGTGACCTCAGAATGAGTAGCATGTCCTTTCAGGGTTTGTTCTTCAGTGGGAGAAGTTATTCCTGCACAGAGTTCAGGGATCTGACAGGGGGCTTATATCCAATAACATCAATTCGGACTTGCACCCTGAGTCTCCAACTCAGTATGGTCTCTGTGTCCTCTACCCTCCCACAGGTGGGGTCAAAGATCAGTTGTGAATCCCTTGCCTCATGAATATACAAACTAGAAGAGGTAGAGTAGATTAATATGGGTTTGTCTCTGCCCTAAGAGCATCACCCAGAGCCACGCCTGTTGAGAACCGCCCTGCCTGGTTTCAGGAGCTGAAACCCACCATGGCTAAAGTTGAGTGAGCAGCCTTCAGACCATAAGCCACTAAAGAGAAAAAGCTTATCTCCCTGGCAGGAGTTCAGGTGCTGCTCTTTTTTCCATAACTGGTCCCCAATGCTTGAGCAGTTAGCCAATGACGGGTAAGATTCCCCAAGGGAGAAATCACCTAAGACAGGCCTGGTAATGTGGAGGACCCAGGGAAGGACTTGGGAGGGCTATGGAGAAAGGGGGTGATGGACACTCACC
>NW_028084589.1:0-1783 GCF_014824575.4 Sturnira hondurensis | reverse complement strand
CTTCACCCCTGATCACACCTCACTCACTGACCTTCCATCACCCCAAAGTCTTCATTCTACTCTCAGCTGAGATGCCCCGAATTAACATCACCTTCTCTCTTCTATAGTGTCCCTATTGTAAGGGTTAGAATACTTGGGAAAAATAAGTTAAAACAAAAGCTGACTTCCTCTTTGACTGCAGTAAGATTAAGAGAGGATTTCCCCCATTTTCCTCTGAGGAATTAGCCCAAAGCAACAAGGAGATTTCAAAATAAAAATTAATGATATATCCAGAAAAACTACAAGGCCTTTTAAAATCTAACCTAGGACACCCGGGGGGGAAGATGGCGATGGAGTAAGATGGAGCGGATTCCATCTCCCCATACACATGGGAGAAAAACCTGGCTGATCTATGGAGGAACAGAGAAAACAGCCAAGAGTTCCCCAGCATATATGAAAATAAGAGACCAGAAATTATAGCAGACACAGAAAACCAGACGGTAAGGAGATCGGAGCAAAGACTGGAGCAGCGAGGGCCTCGGCCGGCACCCAGGGTGGTCTACCACAGACTCTTTGGGAGCCCCAGGCCTGATGCAGGGTTCTTGGGAGAGAGTTGGGTCATCAGCTCTCTCCCTCCCCAGCCAAGCAAGGTTTGGGCAAAGCTGGGAGAGACCTGGTTGCTTGAGGTTGCAGAGAGGGGAATAAGGACAAAGAGCTGTGATTACCTGTGGAGTCTTTGGTCGTCAGCTTGGGAGAATTGAGAGACGCAGTGTTGGGTTCCTACTCTAATAGTCACTGGTCTGGCTGGTGAATTGGGCTGTGCTGAGCAGACTTGAGTGGAAGGAATCTCTGGAAAAGTAAATTGTTTGGGGGATCCTCCTGAGATAGCTGCTTGGCCTACTCCCCACCCAGCTTGGCAGTGATCCCAAGGTTGGGTGGAAGGTCTTGCGTTCCCTCATAGCACTGAGAAGGGTCTGCGCCCAAACCTGTGGGACCCAGGCAACCTGGACAGGCATGAGCGCCCCAACCCCAGCCCTCGTCGATGACTCCTGGGAAAAGAGTGCCCTGAAGAGGACCTAGATCCCCTGCATGGGATGCTGGGGAGAGGCACCAGGCTAGCTCTTGGGAGAGTGCTCACAAGACTGGCTGGGTACACATAGAGAAGGGAGAAAGGCCCTCAGCCTGCTGCAACCAAGGAGACCAGAAAACTGGTTTGGACAGCTGGAAACCAATAAGGGGTGTTTTGTTGTTGTTGTTGTCGTTTTTTAAAATAATCTTCTATTTTTTAAATTTTTTAAATTTAATTATTGTTCAGGTACATTTTTCTATCTTTTAANCATTCCCATCCCCCTTAATTGTTGTCCATGTGTTCTTTATACTAGTTCCTATAAATCCTTTCCCTTTTCCCCCTGAAATTCCCTCCCCTCTCCCCTCTGGTCACTGTTCCGCTGTTCTCTATTTCGGTGTCTTTGTTTTTATTCTGCTTGCTTGTTTTTATTGTTGTTTAGCATCCTATTAAAGGTGGTATCATACGGTATTTGTCTTTCAACACCTGGCTTATTTCACTCAGCATAATGCTTCCCAGTTCCATCCATGATGTTGCAAAGGGTAGGAGCTTCTACATTCTTTCAGCTGCATAGAATTCCATTGTATAAATGTACCATAGTTTTTGGATTCATTCATTTACTGATGGGTATCATGGTTGCTTCCAGCTCTTGGCTATTATAAATTGTGCTGTTATGAACATTAGGGTGCATAAGTTCTTTGGATCGGTGTTTCAGGGTTCTTAGGATATAATCCCAGG
>NW_028084588.1:0-1003 GCF_014824575.4 Sturnira hondurensis | reverse complement strand
GCTTCCCACTAGACAGACACACAGCTTGCAGTGTGCATGGCTCACCCGCCTGTGAATAGAGACATCCCAGGCATCCCAACGGCTCTGTGAGTGTTCTTCCATCTGCACAAATACCATGAACCTGCTCGATCTTAAACGGTCACAACACAGCATTAAAGGACAAAAAGAAACAAATAATGTTTAGGTGTATAGAAAGCTTGGTAATTGTTGATACACATTTATAATAAACATCTACCTAAAGTTAATAATAAAAAGAAATTTATTTAAGCGAACAGAAGAAATTAACATATATATGAAAATATACTTATAGGTAAACATTGATTGAAGGCTCAATATTCCAGTCATTCTGCCCCTTTTTTCCAGAATCTTGAATGTGTGACTTTTTCCCAATATTAGGGTCTTTGGGTATGACAGACAGAACTTTTCATAACAATCTTCCATACAGCATTTAAAGTTATACCCAATGTCCAGCCATAATAATCAAATTTCTGTCCCTTCCACATACCACACAACTCAATAAATAGTGTTTTTTAATGTTATTCACTTTGCTTGAACTGAGTTAGAATTTTCATGCTGTGCCCATAGTATGTTTTGTGATTTACACTAAATTTCTTTCAATTGCTTTATCTCAAGAAAACAATTTGCTTCTAAGTTCCCAATCGTACTTGTACCTGATCTATCATTTTTAGCTTCTATAAAAATATTCTCTGGTAGAGTATGCTATAATAAATCACACATCTTTATTATCTATCTATATGTTATTTTTCTATTTATCATCCATCATTATCATCGTCTAATCTATCTATTCCTCACCTGAGGATATGTTTATTAATTTCAGAGAGAGACAAAGGGAGAGAGAAACATCAATCTGAGAGAGAAGCATCAGTTGGTTGCTTTCCATTCATGTCTGGACCAGGGATCACATGCACTGGGCTGGGAATCAGACCCCCAACCTAGGTATGTGCTCTGACTGAGAATTGGACCTGCAACCTTTTGATTATGG
>NW_028084587.1:0-609 GCF_014824575.4 Sturnira hondurensis | reverse complement strand
GGCAATTAGCAATGGGGCATTTTGGAAAAGTAGAAAAAGCAGATTTAATAGTCCCAAGTGTGGGGGCATGGAAGGCTGTGGCCAGAAATTATGATTTCTCTCTAGAACACTAAGAGATGAATAATTTATCTCAGGGGATGGCAAATTCTTCTGTAAAGGGCCAGAGAGTAAATATTTTAGGCTTTTCGGGCCTTGTGGTCTACTCAACGTTATTGTCATTGTGCAAAATCAACCAGAAAAAAATACTTAAACGAATATACTCATATATAACTGTGTTCCAATACAATTTTATTTACAAAGTCATGCAGAGGCCAGATTTGGTCTGTGAGCATAGTATGGGGACTCCTGGTTTAGATGATGAAAAAGACCATAGAATGGCTAGCCGATGTTTGCCTAACCTGTTATGCTAACATGTAACAATTTTATTTATTTATTTATTTATTTATTTATTTATTTATTTATAAGCCTCACCTGAGGTTATGTTCTATTGATTTTAGAGAGGGAGGAAGTAGAGGGGGGAGAGAGAGAGAGAGAAAGAGAAATATCAATCAATTGCCTCCCATTTGTACCCCAATCAGGGGTTGAACCTTCAACCTAGGTGTGTGCCCT
>NW_028084586.1:0-963 GCF_014824575.4 Sturnira hondurensis | reverse complement strand
TTTCTGGGCTCTCTATTCTGTTGCATTGATCTATGCCAGTGCCAGACTGTTTTGATCAGCGTGGACTCTTCGTGCAGTTTGATACCAGGGATTGTGATCCCTCCAACTTTGTCCTTGTTTCTCAAGATTGCTGATGCTATTCGGGGCTGTTTTTGGCTCCACAAAACTTTTTGGAATATTTGTTCTAGATCAGTGAAATATGCCTTTGGTGTCTTAATAGGAGTTGCATTGAGCCCTAGCTGGTTTGACTCAGTGGACTCAGTGCTGGCCTGCAAAATAGAGGGTCACCAGTTGGATTCTCAGTCAGGGCACATGCCTGGGTTGCAGGCCAGGTCCCCAGTAGAAGGTCCATGGCAGGCAACCACACATTGACGTTTCTCTCCTTCTTTTTCCCTCCCTTCCCCTCTCTCTAAACATAAATAAATAAGAAAGCTTCAAAANATGAAACACTAAAACTACTGGAAAAACAGACAGCTGGGTGGGCATCTTATCTTCTGAGAGTGCTGAAAATAATATGAGCTCAGAAACCCCAGGGGAGGAAAACGATAAAGTGGCTACGTAAAATTTACGATGTAAGTGTAGCAAGGGACAAGTGGGAGATTACTCATCTCAATTTGAAGACCCTAATTTGTGAACAAGGAGTTTTTTTTTAGTATATATATTTTATTGATTATACCATTACAGTTGTTCTATTCCCTGCCTTCATTCTCCCCCACCTGCACACTACCTCCCCCACCATTCTCCCCCCCTAGTTTATAACCACGTGTCTCAAGTTCTTTAGATTCTATATTTCCCCTACTATTCTTGCCTTCCCCTATCTATTTTCTACCTACCCTCTATGCTATTTTCTGTGCCTTCTCCCCCTTCTCCTCCTCCCACTCCCGTGTTGCTAACGCTCCATGTGTTCTTCCTTTCTATGGTTCCACTCCTGATCTAGCTGTCCTCTTGGTTTGCTTTTGTTTT
>NW_028084585.1:0-839 GCF_014824575.4 Sturnira hondurensis | reverse complement strand
AGCCCTCAGTCAAGTGTGTAACATTGACACTGGGATCCTCCTGAGAGGGAACAGAGAACAAGGTCTTTAATGTCTGGGGTGGACTGTGCTTCCCTCCACTCCATGGATCCTCAGCTTGTGGTCATTTCAGTCCTGCAGTGGGGTCTCTACAGATGATCATATGGCACAGGATGTTTGTGAAGCCCAGACACACTACATGTGCTCAACCACACACCCAGGTACACAGCACCTCTGCTTCCCAAGGTCCTGTGACCTGGCTTGTGTTTCCCTTGGTAAGAGAAGACAGAAGATTAGCACCTTAGACTAGGATGTCTGCCTGGGATTTATGCTGATGATCCTAGAAAGATGCAGATTCTGTCTGAATCCCTTTTCAAGGATCTACAGAAATTCACTTCATCACACATTTTTATATTTTAATATATAATTGAGGACTCTTTACAAGTTATAGGAGAGCTGTCAACCCCCACAGTGGACAAGACCAAGTGGCATTGCTGGAGGGATGGACACAAGTCAATGAGACAGGGTACATGTGGCCCTGGAGGAGACTTGATTGTACTGGGACTGACAAAGAAACGACGGACTGAGGAAGTCAACACATTGCTTCCAATCCAAATTTTAATTAGTTTCAGAGCTGAAAGATTCATTTACGAAAATTCAAAGAAAAATGCAAAATGTGAGAATAAAATTAAGATGTGTATGTACAAAATAGTTGAAACAGGAGGTATAAGGCATGTTTACTACACAATAACAATAAAAGTACAAGAATTATTAAACATTTAACATCAAGAATCAGGGTCTCTGAGATTCTATATAATTTAGAGGCAGGTGCTCAAATACAA
>NW_028084584.1:0-536 GCF_014824575.4 Sturnira hondurensis | reverse complement strand
ATGGGAAAAAACTGAAAGCTTTCCCCTTAAGATCAGCAGCAGGACAAGGGTGACCACTTACACCACTCCTACTCAACATAGTACTGGAAGTTCTAGCCACATCGCTCAGACAAAAAAACACACTAAAAGGCATTCAAATTTGAAAGGAGAATGCAAAACTGTCACTATTGTGGATAACACAATAGTGTGCACAGAAAACCCTACAGTCTCTACCCAAAAACTACCTGACCCAATCAGTGAAGTTGGAAAAGTAGTGGGGTACAAGGTCAATATTCAGAAATTGATGTCATTTTTGTACACTAACGATGAAATATCAGAAAGAGAAACTGGGGGAGGAATCCCATTTACTAAAGTAAGAAAAAAATAAAGTACCTAGGGATAAATTTAACCAAGGTGGTAAAAGATTTGCAACAAATGACTTAATCAAGAACATTGATTTCTGTTTCTCTCTGCTTGTATAGGATCAAGTGAACAGTCGAAACAGCTTTAGAGAAGCCTTGGTTTGCTTGAAATGACACATTGAGGCATTGGAATTG
>NW_028084583.1:0-1185 GCF_014824575.4 Sturnira hondurensis | reverse complement strand
CATCATCACCAAACCTGTATTATATGAAATGTCAAAGGATCTTCTTTAAGAGGAAGAAGGAGATCAAAAATAGGAACATTGAAATCGTAATCAATACGTATCTAGCAAAAATTGAATCTAAGAAAACAAAATAAACAGAACAGAAACAGTATTACAGATACAGAGAGCTTTTTGATTGATGATTGGGAGATGGGAGGGGTGTCAGGGGGGTGGGTGAAAAAGGTGAAGGGATTAAGAAGTAGAAATTGATTGTTACCAAACAGTCATGGAGAAGTAAAGCATAGCATAGTGGATATAGTAGCTAGAGAGCATATATGCATGATCCATGGACAAGGACTACAGTGTGGGGATTGCCTGAGGGAGTGGAGAGGGTCGGGATGAAGGAGAACAAAGAGGGAAAAATTAGGACAACTGTAATAACATGAGCAATAAAGTAGTTTAAAAAGATTATTAAACAAGGCTAAAGAGTTTGAGCAACTTAAAGCCAGCTGGTGAATTGCAAGGCCTTATCTCCCCTAACCAAGTACATTTGAGAGCAAATGGTTTATGCCTCTCCTCCCTAACCAGAAAATACTTAGATTAAATTACCCTGGTCTGGGACTTCTTTTGACACTTCTCCTTGCAGTTGTGAGATACCACAGGAGTTTAGGGAAAGGAGGAACACTAATGAAAACAGAGAGATAGCACCTGAGGGAATTGAACGAACTTAGAAAGAAGTTGCAGGACTCCCCTTTCAGCTTCCCCACCCCTTACTCCCATGAAAGACAGCATGTCAGTGTCCCATAGCCATAGAAAATCACACCAAAAAGAAAAGCCCATCCGCACCCTCTCCCCCCCAAGTAAAAGCCTGAGCACTATATTGCAGGTGTGACACTCTGGTCTGATTCCCAGAATTTCTACCCTCTCCAAACTGAAACAAATCTTATTTTCATTATTGCCATCCTGAACTATATTCTTCTATTATGTGAGACAAAGATGCAAACTGGTTCTGGGCTTTTTTCATAACACAGTCCCATTCCGGGAAAGACATGTGTATTCTAAAAATAATCCTTTCTTTTATTTTGCTAATAATTTTTCCAGCACATCCTTCTTTCTATACAAACCTTCCATTTTGGACAAAACCTCTGAGAACTCTTCTAGTTGCTAGTTGTTATTTGCACCACTCAAGAGTCACTTATTACAGTC
>NW_028084582.1:0-694 GCF_014824575.4 Sturnira hondurensis | reverse complement strand
CATTCTCTCTCCCTTACCCTCTCTAAAATAAATGAATAAAACATTTTAAAATTAAAAAATGGTAATGGTACACATGTATCAGTGTTTGATTATATAAACTATCTGAATAAATGGTAATCCCATATGAATCTGTTTAGAAGATGCATGAGAATTTAAAAGTGCTTTCTTCTCTACTAGTGCATTTCTTCTTATGCTCATAAAAGTGAGGCTATCTTTCAATCATATTTCAATGTTTCTCAAAACAGAGGGGATCCCCTATCCCTGACACACATGGTGAGTGAGTTTGAGCAAAATGGTGTCCCCACAGAGGTTCAAGAATGACCAGATATCTGACCTCAGTCTCACCATATTGATATGGGAAAGACGGCCCCACCTGCAAATTTCTTTCCCAGCTCCAGGGTTAGTCCTCCCCTGAGCTGTGGGTGTTCCTAGCTCTCTCCTCCCACATAGCTGAAGTCTTTAGGGAAGGCAGAGCTGAGTTCTAGAAGAAGGTGAGACTGCTGGGTCTCCTCCTTTGACCAGTGACGGCCAGGCAGGGTCAGTATTTACTTTTACTTTATGTATTCACTTTTCCCCAAGCACAAGTCCAGTTTCCACAAATAAGCGATGACACACAGGGGTCTATAGGAAGGTGGTAATTGAATATTACTGACAGAGATCGTTGTCCCTTGTCCCCAATGTCCTGTCTTATATG
>NW_028084581.1:0-628 GCF_014824575.4 Sturnira hondurensis | reverse complement strand
GGCCAGGGAAGGCGTCAGGAAATTAATGGAGGAAGTGATATTTGAACTGAACTTTCAAGTAAAATTTGGTTTAGCCAGAAGAAAAAGGATGGAGAGTGCTTTCCAGACACCGAGCAAGGCATGTAGAAAGGCACTCAGAGCTGGAATAGGTTAGGGCAGAGAGTGTGTGGCTGGAGGTGATGACCAGGTGGTGGATTCTTGCTATGCTGAGGACCCACATTTTAGTTCAGAGGAACAGTGCTCTGGATTTAAGTGCTGCAGAAGAATCTTCTGGGGGCTACATATACTTCTAAAGGGTACCAACCTTGTCAATCAAAATGGAAACAGGAGAGTCTAACCCCATCTCTGTGCGGTCTTCGGTCAGCTGCTTATTTGTCTTTAGGGGTCAGTTCCTTAGTTGCGTTTATGCATAGCCAAGCAAAATAATCTGCATGATAATATACTAACCTCGTTTGGCGATTCTCGTGCAAACTTACAAACAAGTACTAATGAGAAATGTGTTTACTAAAACCATGTTTAAGCCACAGAATAACAACAGTGTTGATTCTTCAAAGACCAGGCTTTCTATAGTGTAATGCCTTTTCTTTAAGCCTAACTGGCCTGAAGGTGTGGAGAAGCAAACGGTGGT
>NW_028084580.1:0-826 GCF_014824575.4 Sturnira hondurensis | reverse complement strand
CTTTTGTCTTGAGCTTTAAAATTCTATGCCTTTAAAACCTGAAGGTAAGTGAGTGTGTTTCTTCCTTTACAAACCCTTCTCCCTAAGTTGGGAGGCATGGGGCCAGTTCAACAAGATGACATGTGAGTTGGCCTTTCAGCCATGGACAGTTACAATTCCATCACTGCCTGCTCTTTCATTTTCTCTGTCCCTAGATTTAGATGCACCGTGTCTGTTTAGGAATCTAACTACAATTTTATAACTTTTAAACCTTTATTCTATGAATTAAACACCAAATTCATATATACATTTAAAATCTCAAACAAAAAATTGGCAGTGAGATTAAACTGTGACTACTTGGGGTGTAGGAGATATTATATCTGTGTTAGAGATCAATCGATGTTTTTGAATTGGAGATGGGGTAGGTGAATTGGAAGATTCATACTTTACCTATAATAATCTCAGTAAAACACCTGATTTGAATATAATTAAGTATGTATGCTGTTAGAGAACTTCAACTTTTAAATCTAGTTGAGATTAGAAATAATATAGATTTAATAATATGTTGCCTAAATTTGAGTTATCTTCAATGAAGATTCTTTGAACATGTCTTTAACAGTTAAGAATTAATGCCAATGTGACTCTTTCCTTCTTCGACAAACAATGGTTTTCAGTGGTTCAGCCCCACAATCGTTACACAATAGTTATTATTTCTAGGTAATTGAGAACACACAAGAAGAATACCTCTCTGAAAAACCAGCTGTTGCTAGAAAATGTTTTCCCCACTAGTCAAACAATTTTCAAGTAAAGATAGAGAAATGTTTAAAAGTTTCAATCAAACTATGAG
>NW_028084579.1:0-835 GCF_014824575.4 Sturnira hondurensis | reverse complement strand
AAATTCAAGGAAGGCAGGAATTGTTTCTTTTTTTTGTTTGTTTGGGTTCATCACTATATCCCCAGTGCCAAGAACAATGCAATAATAAATTAATTGCAAATAATGAATAAATATTTGCAATCGAGTTCCTTGAGAAATACTTTTTATTTATTTATAATTAAAAATTTGATTATAATTGCTTGCCTTAATTTAATTATAATTATAATTATAATTATAATTATAATTTTTATAATTATAATTTTATAATAATAAAATTATAAATTAATTATAACTTAATTATAATTTTTATAATTATAAGTGTAGTTTCTGTTTCAGAATCCTGGTGTCCTTCAAACAAAAAATACCATGATGACTGTTTAAATTTGAATATATTAAGGCAAGCAATTAGAATCAGCAGTCCACTAAAAACTTTAGAAGGGGTCATAGGTAAAGCTATTTGTTAAACTTATTAGAAGTATACATATTAATCATGTTTATTTGGCACATTTTATTTATTTATTTATCTATTTATTTATATTCCTTTATTATTGTTCCATTACAGTTCTTTGCATTTTCTCCCCACCCGTTCCCCCACCCACTCAGAACCCACCTCCCTCCCTTGCTTCCACCCTCCCCCTAGGTTTTGTCCCTGTGTCCTTTATAGTAGTTCCTGAAAACCCTTCTCCCCACTGTCTCTTCCCCCTTCCACTCTGGCTATTGTTAGATTGTTCTTAATTTTAATGCCTCTGGTTATATTTTGTTTGCTTTTTTCTTTTGTTGACTATGTTTCAGTTAAAGGTGAGATCATATGGTATTTGTCCCTCACTGCCTGGCTTATTTCACTCAGCATAATGCT
>NW_028084578.1:0-517 GCF_014824575.4 Sturnira hondurensis | reverse complement strand
GAGCTCCATCCCTACTCAGCCGGCACAGATCAGCTCCATCCCTGCTCGCTGGCGGTGAGGCTGCGCAGACCGCCGGCATCCTAGCTCAGCTGGCGCAGACTAGGAGACAATGTGAGTCAAGCATTGATCTTCAGCTTGACCAGCTGCAAGTCGCTCACGCCTCCCCGGTTCCCGAGTGGCCCTTGCCATCGCCGGCGGGCTCCTACAGCCGCGCGCCCCCCGGCCCCCGGTTTCCTGGACTCGAGGGGCCCCGAGCAGGCCGTCTACTCGGGGAACTGCCAGTCACCCATGCTTTTCCGGTGGGGCGGGGTCTGCGCCGACCCTCGGCTTGGGGAATTGAGAGTCGCCCAGGTGATCCCTGTGGCACAGGACCTGCACTGGCTGCCGAATAAATTCGGGGAGTCTCTGGCTGCTGGCTGGGCCCCTGGAAGAGAGCCAGTCAACAGCTTCACCCCTACTCAGTCAGCGCAGACAGGGAAACACAGGGAGTCGAGCTGTTGCTGTTGGGTTTGGGAGA
>NW_028084577.1:0-676 GCF_014824575.4 Sturnira hondurensis | reverse complement strand
GGAGGCTGGGCTCCCCAGTGGTGGGCACCAGGGTAAGTGAGGAAGTGAGCGCAGAAAGTGCCAAGCTGTTCTCTCTCCAGTTAGAAACGCCCTCTGGTTTCCTGCCTGATTGACTGCAATTCAAGATTTTTTTTAGCAATGTGTAGTTGCTAAAAATAATTTTGAAAAACAATCTACTAGGACATTTTTCTTTTACCTTTTAGGTTTAAAAAATATATTGCACTATATTATTGGCAGTAATCAGACTAGAAATAACCAAGTAAATCTGGTTGCTTTGAAGATTATTTTGCATAAATTACTAAAAGAAAGTTGTAGAATCACCCCCAAATTAATGTTTTTACCTTATATTTAATTATAACTTAAAAAATATTTTATTTATCTTTAGAGGGAAAGGGAAGGAGAGAGGGAGAGAAATATCAATGTATGGTTGCCTCTTGTGCATCCCCTGCTGGGAACTGGCCTGCAACCCAGGCATGAGCCCTGACTGGGAATCAAACCATGATCCTTTGGTTCACAGGCCCTCACTCAATCCACTGAGCCACACAAGCCACGGCTATTTACTTATAATTTTTATAAAGGATCATAAAACTATGGTACATTTACACAATGGAATACTATGCAGCCGAAAGAAGGAAGGAGCTCCCACCCTTTGCTACAGTATGGATGGAACTGGAGA
>NW_028084576.1:0-930 GCF_014824575.4 Sturnira hondurensis | reverse complement strand
CTGCACTCTGCTGAAACCGCATGGCTCTCCCTCCTAATGGCTACAGGGGTCGACATCTTTCCAAAACAGCGTGGCTCTCCCCCTCATCTGGCCAAGAGGGGGTCCTCACTCTTCTAAAGCCACATGGCTCTCTCGCAGGCCCTCTCTCAGAGAAGCCGCTCCAGTTCCAGCCTGGTTAGCGGCCACTCCCTTCTCCCTGGCCCAGAACTTGGCCACAGCTATTTAACATATCTATGAAACCAGTTAAAGGTTATAGATATGTTAAATGACCATTCCAGAGGTTAGCTGCAAAACTGTTGCTATGCAAAACAGCTCTCAATGGCCCTGCTCCATTCATCCCTTCCCCCAACTGACACCTGGGGGGGGGGGCGGTGAGGACATCCTAATATTTCCTCCAATATTCCTGTACACTTTGAGTTCTGGACACCATTCCAAATCTTTTCTGGAACCCCCCTTGGCTGCACCCTGTATCAAAATGAACAATGTTCAGATTTTAAGTTCCAAAAAAAAGGGGGGGTTTGAGCTTCTGCTTTCAATAAAGAACCAGGCTTTACTCGGAGAGGTTAATGTCCTTCCATGTCCCAAAAGCTCCTGCGAAGCTGCTGCGGCACCCAGATGTCCTGACTCACGATCACCTGTTCCCCACTGCACACGTCTCTAGGGCAGAACAGTCAGTGGGCAGCGTGATCACGTTACAATAGAAGCCTTAGCTGAACAGGATAGAGGGCAGAGCTGTGGTAAGCCAGAATGACTTCCCCTGGATTGTTAATAATTGAATGACACCATTTTCTCTAAATGTCTTTACCTCTTCTAGAGACCCCAGAGAGTGTAGTTGCACTAAACTACCTATGAGTCTCTTTTCATTGTAAAATTCTGTGATTTCAGACAAAGAAAACACATCATCCAAGAAGCCCTTGTCTTAGCCCCTTC
>NW_028084575.1:0-529 GCF_014824575.4 Sturnira hondurensis | reverse complement strand
TTTCATCTCCCATTCAATTGTGCTCTTTTTTGTTTTCTCGATGGTTTCTCTTCCTGCACAAACATTTTTCAGTTTGATAAAGTTCCATTTGTTTAGTTTTTCTTTTGTTTCTCCTTGACTGAAGAGCTATATCAGCAAAAATATTTCTAGAATAAATATCCAAGATTTTACTGCCTGTTGTCTTTTAGGATTTTTATGGTTTGGGGTCCTCCATTTAAATGCCCCAGTTCTCTTTTCAAAAATCTGAGAAGCCGTGTCCAGGTAACTCATTTGGCCATGTTCTCCAGTGTCTTTCACCAGCACTTTCACCCTGGTTAGTCCAGGACTGTGTCATTTCCCTCATGAGAATGCTTATTCTGACACAGAACACTTCACAAGATGCTGCAAGTGACTAGTATAGTGTGGTTGGCTCTTCTGACTTGGTGGCATATTGACTTTTACTGATTCCTTCCACTTCTCAAACACACTGTCTGGGGATGCATCCCACACACCTAGGTGACCTCTGAGGGTGTTACCGTAAACTGTACCT
>NW_028084574.1:0-1322 GCF_014824575.4 Sturnira hondurensis | reverse complement strand
ATGGAGAGCAAGAACAAGTTGAGACACCCAATTATCTGCAACGTTTTTAACAGACATTTTTTTAGAGCTGCTTTAAAGTGTATAGAAAAATAGCCCTGGCCAGTGTGGCTCAGTGGACTGAGTGACAGCCTATGACCAAAGGATCACTGCTGCGATTCCCAGTCAGGGCACATGTCTGGGTTGCAGGCCAGGTCCCCAGTGGGGGTCACACAAAAGGCAACCACATATTGATGTTTTTCTTTCTCTCTCTCTCCCCCTCTCTATAAATACATACATACATACATATATAATTTAAAGTTTATAGAAAAAGAGCAGAAAGTAGAGAGAGTTCTCATACTGTTTCGTCCCTAAGGACATAAATGTAGAAAATCATCCCTAAGGTGTATTGCATCAAATAGAGTGCACTCTGAAGGTGACTGAGGTTTCAACATGTAAGAATAAGTACACATTTTTTGTAAATAAATTCTGCTGTTTTGGGGGGTCCCCCCTCATGTATTCACAGGGCCTACATACAGTCTTTTCAATTCTGCATAAAACCTGAGCAGAGATACTGGATCTTAAACACGCCGCACGCCCATTCTGTACTAGCACGGCTCTTCAGTGTGTGCTCCCTCTCCTTACCCCCCCAACCCTCTCCCATGCCATCCTTTCACCTTATTTGTAACATTCCAGAAATTGGTTCTACCCCTTTTACTGCATACATACTTCCATGCCTCTCAAGCTGGGCTATGAAAATGACACACTGCCAGCAGCTGCCACTATCTAACAAGTGGTGTGATCACTGATCACTTGTTGCACAGCTAGAGGTTTCCAGGGGGCTCCAAAGCTCTCACTGCTCAAACCAATAAACATACAACTGAAATGACATGCACTTGACCAACTTAGAACAAGGATGCTTCTTCTTTAATTCGGTCTACAGTGACACACACCTTCCTACTTGTTTTATAAAATATGAGTTCTTTTGGATCAGAAAAAATCCAGTTCATAAAAGTAAGTGTGTGCTTCTTGTCCAATGAAAATTTGTATTTGATAAATTCTAAAGGAAATTGATTTCCTTTATCCATTTCTGGCTAGCAATAAATAAATATACAGTATAAACAAATAGCATCTCATTTGTATATTGATCACTTTGTTAGTGTGGAACATTTTTTATGGAGCAGAGACTTCATCTTTAAATAAGATGTCTACTACATCTTATTTAGCATCCCAATTGTGGGATGTGCACTACTTGGTACATCTATCAGCTCGGGTGTCCATTCTCTGTCTGGTCTAAGTCTCTAGGACCCAGAAAGAACTGACATAATCCCAGACACCTGGGATTT
>NW_028084573.1:0-573 GCF_014824575.4 Sturnira hondurensis | reverse complement strand
ATACCTCACAGTCTAATCCACAAGATCCCAGCAAAGTGCTGCAAAATACATGCAAAAGTGTGAGCTAAATTTGAATTTAACTTCCTCTTGCAAAAATTAAAAAAATGGGACTTCCACCAAGATGGAGGCATAGGTGGAAACACTGCCTTCTCCCACAACCAAGTTTAAATACAACAAAGGTTTGGAGAAACAAAGACACAACCAAAGGACAGAAAATTTAATTATACGGAAGTCCGACTACATCTAACCATTCAACTGGACGGTAAGAGGGGCGGAGCCAGCAGCGAGCAGGGTCGGGCAGGACAGGGCCCCCGACCCAGGCGCGCAGGCAGACGGGAACCAGTTGGGGTGCGGGGCAGACCGCGGGAGCATATTCGCGCACAGTGAGACAGACCATGCAGGCCCCAGGGGGCGAGGGCTGACAGCGGTGGCACACTCACGTGCAGTGGGACGAGGGACGAAATGCGTGGGCCCGGTGACGGCAGCAACTGCGGCACCGGTGAGGGCCTTGGTGGCAGGCGGAGGACAGGATGCCATAGTCCCTCTTTGACCCCGCCCCCACATACAGCGTCA
>NW_028084572.1:0-1571 GCF_014824575.4 Sturnira hondurensis | reverse complement strand
TTTTGAATTGTGCTTCTGAGAGGCTGGCAATTTCTCATTCGCTGAGAGTTATGGGCTCTGGGACTTTGAGTTCTTCTTGCGCCATCTTTTGGGCTGTTCGTGCCTGTTCCGGAGCAGGATCGGAGCCCTAAGGTGTTCACCAGAGCAGGGCAACTAAGTCGCTGGGTTGTGGCGTTGTATGTTCGGGCGGGGTCAACGAGGAACTATGGCATCCTATCTGCCGCCTCCTGCTGCGGCCCACACAGGTACTGCAGCTGCCCATGTCACCGGGCCCATGCGTTTTGTCCCACTGCACGCTACTGTGCCACGGTCATCAGCCCTCGCCCCCTGGGGCCTGCATGGTCTGTCTCACTGTGCACCGAATGTGGGACTGCGGTCAGTCTGCCCCACACCCTGACTGGGTCTGGGCTGCCTGCGTGCCTAGGTCTGGGGATCTTTCTTGCCGGACCCTGCTCTGCTGCTGGCTCCACCCCTCTTACCATCCCCCTTGAACAGTTAGTGGTTGTCGGACTTCCGTAAAATTCAATTTTCTGTTTTTTGGCTGTGTCTTTGTTCTCCAAACCTTTGTTGTGTTCAAACTTGGTTTGGGAGAAGGCACAGTGTTTCCACCTATGCCTCCATCTTGGCGGAAGTCTGGTTCCATATAAATTTTTGAAGTGTTTGGTCTATGTCTGTGAAATATACCATTGGTACTTTAATAGGTATTGCATTGAATCTGTAAATGGCTTTGGGTAGTATGGACATTTTGATGATGTTAATTCTTCCAATCCATGAACACGGTATATGTTTCCATTTATTTGTGTCTTCCTTGATTTCTTTCTTCACTGTTGTGTAGTTTTCTTTATATAGGTCTTTTACCTCCTTGGTTACGTTTATTCCCAGATATTTTATTTTTCTTTTTGCTATGTCGAATGGGATTTTTTTCCTGATTTCTGCTTCTGCTGATTCATTGTTGGTATAAAAAAATGCCTTTCATTTCTGGATATTGACTTTGTATCCTGCTGTTTTCCCAAATTCATTTCTTAGTTCCAGCAGTTTTTTGGTAGATGCTATAGGGTTTTCCATGTACACTATCATGTCATCTGCAAACAATGCCAGTTTTGTTTCCTTCTTTCCAATTTGGATGCCTTTTATTTCCTTTTCTTGTCTGATCGCTGTGACTACAACTTCTAATACTATATTGAATAGAAGTGGTGAAAGTGGGCAACCCTGTCTTGTTCCTGATCTTAGTGGAAAAGCTTTTAGTTTTTGTCCATTGAGTATGATGTTGGCTGTAGGTCTCTCATATATAGCCTTTATTATGTTGAGGAATGCTCCCTCTATTCCCATTTTCTGAGTACCTTTATCATAAATGGGTGTTGAATCTTATCAAAAGCTTTCCCCCATCTATTGATATGATCATGTGGTTTTTGTGTTTGCTTTTGTTTATGTGGTGTATTACATTTATTGATTTGTGTATATTGAACCATCCTTGCATCCCTGGGAAGAATCCCACTTAGTCGTGGTATATGATCTTTTTTATGTATTGTTGGATGCGATTTGCCAATATTTTGTTGAGGATTTTAGCATCT